>NC_056740.1:298052530-298285030 GCF_019279795.1 Protopterus annectens
GGAACACAAACAGAATACAGCATGTTAGACGACATTCAGTCAGTGGTACTAACAGCAATAATGCACCATGGCTAATAAGATACATACAACTTTATGTGTACCCATAAAAATGCAAGTAGACAGCACCTTAAACAGTATTACATAGCTACACTGTACTATATTCACCCTGTGCATCAGAGCCATATTAGCCTATCCCTGCATCGATGGTATGGATGACAGAGATGTGGCACAGGTATCATATGCACAAGGTGTGGTGTGGGTTTGCCAGAGGCCAAAGCTGGGCCATATGGTTGACATCCATGTGTGTGTGTTTGGAGGGGTATCCTATAGATGGGCTGTGCAGAGGTGAGGTGTGTGTCTGGAGGTGACTTGCCTGTGATACAGATGTGTATGTGTGTATGTATGCTCACAGTCATGCCATGTGGCTGCCCTACACAGGGGTATGTTGGACAGCTGTGGACCATACATGGCAGGGTGTCCAGTTCACCATCTCCGACCATGGACATGTGAACTGGTCCTGCCAGGGGTCTCACTGGCTCCACCAGACCCAAGGCCAGATGCAGTACTGCTTCCTGATGGTGACTGCTGTCTGCTGAATCCATGTCCCTGATGGAACTGGCCAGGACCATGTGCCCATGGCCTGCTCCATTGTGATGTGGACAGCAATCCCCTTTGGTAGTCCTGGTGTCACTGCCACTATGGGAGTGTGAAGGTGCACGACCCCATAGACTGTCAGCTGATGTTGGTGCTGACCTGCATACACGTGGCCGATGCCCATCTTCCACCACACGCTCTAGCACTGATATGCCATGGTTGAGGATTGCCAAGATCTCACTCCACCGTTTATTCATGACCTCAGTATTTTGGCGTGTGGCCTCAACAAGATCATGTATGTCACCATGTAAACCAGGAAGAGTTGCATCCACCACCCTGAGTATTTGTCTGCTGTTCCATTCACTAAGTGCCTGTGCATCCATGACAGCCTGAAACAAGCATCTGGTGACACATGCTGTGTCACTTGTGACAGCAGCTTGATGAGCAGCAATCCTCCTGTGAGCACCCCTGTCCATCTGCCTGTTTGGTATCATGCCTGCACTCTGGCTATGGCCAGTGTCTACACTCACACCTGCCATAGTCAGCACACTAGCCTGTTCCATGCCACCACCTGCCAACTGTCCATCATCTGTGGCTGCTGGGGATGGGGCATGTGTGGGCATTGGGACTGTGTGCGAGGACATTGTGCATGAGTGTGGGATGCCATCCAATGGCACATATTCAGCCCCTGACAACACCACCTGTACCTGAATATGACCATCATTATTGCCAGAGTCTGCAGAGACACTGACATCAGATACTGAGCATGAGGGACTGTGATCACCATGACCACCTGCGGGGAAAAGACAACATATGTAAATTAATACCTGCACTATACAATTTTCTGCTACACACTCACACACGTGCACACACACATACAGGTGAGGTGGCAGACAGGCATTACACAGGCCTCACAATAGCCAACTGGTGACATTCACAGCACAGTCAGACCACTGCATACACACCCCAGACAGGCCCTCAACATCATGCAGTGCAGCCCTTTCCACTTCCTCTAACAATGTATATACACTTCTGTGATATGTGAATAGTGTTAGTAGGTGAAGGGTCTTCACTGCACCCATGTACACATAATTTCTGTTCACCTGTATAGCACAGTGGCAACTCCTAGAGAACATACCTCTCGACTTTGCAGAGTGTCGCCTAATGTCTGCATGTGTGGCTCATATTTCTGGTCTGTTCGTCATAAATCCTGAATTTGTCTGACACATTACTGGGATGATATTTATTTATTTACATTTGTTTACTGGGATAATCCGACTGGATACACGTCTATTTTCAGCGGAGGCCCAGGGAGAAAAGCTCCACATAGACAAACTTACATAGATTACACAGAAATTAGCAAACAATTATAAAAACAAAGTGATTATATACAATGGGTTAGTAGTGTTCCCTAGTAGGGACTCACAATTCTCATGGACAGACAATTAAAAGTAAGAGACATCAGACTGGAAGCAGAGCTTGGTGATAGTTACAAGTTATGATAATTGCAGAATATGCTTTTAGTTTATAACTTAATCAGGGTTGGTACATGGGCAGAGCCAATTCACTTTGAGATATTGTTTGAGGTTTTTTTTAAGAGACATTTGGAGGATTGTAGGGTTATATAGTTTGGCAATGAATTCCAGGTTTTGCCAATGAAGTTGGCAAACAGGGATTCACCAGCAGAGTTATTAGCTTTGTGGGTTTGGACCAGTAGTTTATCAGCTGACCGTAGGGATCTTAGGTTGCTATATGGCTTAATAATATTTTTAAGTGAGGGGGTATCCTCACGGTGGTACAAAATTTGGTGTGCTATTAAGAGTTGACTGAATTGAATTAAGCTAGGCAGTTCTAGCCACTCTAGTTGTTTAAGGTTCTGGCAGTGATGGGTTCTATAGGTGGAGCCAGTGGCGAATCTGGCAATATGATTGTAGCTATGGGACAGCTTATCTAGTTCAGATTTCTTGAGGTTTGAGAGTACAGGTGAGGCATATGGAAGAGTCGAGAGTAGGTGTAATCTGGCAATTGTAGTCCTAGCCAGAGGGGTTAAAAATGTCTTGTTTCTATACAGTGATCCAAGCTTCTTATTGATGGTTTGTATGGTTTTGTTGACCTGTAGGTCAAATTTGAGATTATTGTCTATGATAACCCCTAGCAGTTTGGTGTGATTATCCAGGGAAATAGTGGTACCATCGTTAGATGTGACAGAGAATGAAAGTGTGGTGGATCTACTAGTGGGAGAGAAGAATAGAAGTTTAGTTTTATTGGGGTTCAGAAGTAGGTGTTGGTTGGTGAGCCAGTTCTCGATAGTGTTAAATGTATTTTGGGTTAAGATTTGCAAGTCGGATGGGGAGGTGGCTAAGCAGATGATAGTAGAATCATCTGCGTATTGAATGCAGATGGCTTTAGGGATAGCAGTGTGGAGGTTGTTGATAAAAAAGAGAAGAGTAGTGGACCTAGTATGGACCCTTGAGGGAAACCAAGCGTGAGAGGTAACTGGCTAGAGAGTTTGCCCTGCCATAGTACTGCCTGCTGTCTACCAGTCAGGTAGGACTGGAACCACTGGATAGCAGGCTTGTTGAGGAAAATAGGATTTTAGTGAAAGAATGAGAAGTTCATGGTTGACCATGTCAAAGGCTTTTGATAGGTCAAGAAAGAGGGCAGAGGTTACCCTATTGTTATTCCTGTTTTGGTTTATGGCAGTAGTAAAGGAAAGGAGGGCTGAGGTGGTGCTGTGGTATGGCCTGAAACCTGCTGGGAGTTGGATAGTAAGTTATTCTGTGTAAGGTATTGCATTAGTTGCTTGTGTACGCATTTCACCATTATTTTGGCTAGTGGGGAAAGAATGGCAATGGGTCTATAGTTGGATATGTCTGAGGAGCTACCACCTTTATGGAGTGGGATGACGTGAGATATTTTCCAGAGGGAGGGGATAGCATATTCGGATAAGGTTCTGTTGATGAGGATAGATATGGGATATGCAATGGCATCTGCAGCTATTTGTAGGTACTCTGCAGGCAGGAGGTCAGCAACGAGGGTGGTAGGTTTTAGTTGTTTTAGAAGTGTTTTGATAAAACTAGTGGATATTGGTTGGAAGCTAAATTCCGGGTAATTATTAGGTAGATTAGGCATGTGGTTTAAGTTAGAGGGGGTTAGTTGATTTGCTAGGGATTGGATTGTTTCAGTGAAAAAGTTATTAAAGGTGAAATGTTAGGGAACTATGGGTGTAATTAGCTGGGGTTGGGGTGGTGGAGTGACCTGGACAAAGTAGTTGATTTAAGCCTGCCCAGAACGTTTGAGGGTTGTTGTGGTGTTTTTGTAGGAGCTTTTGGTAGAAGCTTTTTTTATCCAGTAAAATATATATTTTTTGTACCATTCCTGAGTTGACGATATTTTAGATGGTCAAGTGGGGCTTTGGTTGTTCTCCAGTTGGCCCAGGCTCTGTTTCTAGTTTTCATTTTAGCTTTCGTAACTTTTGTGAGCCATGGTGCTGTATTTGATCTAGTTTTTATTGTACGTGCTGGAGCATGGTTATCAAGGATACTTAAGAATTTAGTGTTAAAGTGATCTATGGCCTCCTCTAATGTTAGATTTTTTAGTTTTGACCAGTCAACTGCTTTTAACTGATTTTGGAATATAGCAGCATTAAAGTTTTTCCTGTTTCTAAATGTTTTATATTTGGGCTGGTGAGGGGTTCTTGCCTTATGTTTTATGATATAGGTTAGACAATGGTTGCTGAGGTCATCAGGGAGAGTACCAGCTGTGTACAGTTGGGGTTGGTTATTAACTAGGATCCAGTCTAGGATACTTTCCTTGTTGGTTGGTTTGTTTATCCTAGTGGGAGAGGTTATGGTCTGTTTAAACCCAGATAAGTTTATATGAGTGAGGGGGGGGGGGGTCAGAGGAGCAAGGGTGCCAGTCGGTGTTAAAATCACCAATAACTATGGTTTCTTGAGGATAGGTAGTGGATAACCAGTAAAGGAGATCTTCTAGGGTATTTAGGTTGTTGCCTGGTGGAATGTATGCACAGATGATGTTCAAGTGTTTGTTTTGGTTAATCTGTAGCTTGGTTATGAGTAGTTCCATGTTATTGAATTGGGAAGGTTGAATGGTGTCTATATTAATGGTTAGAGTATTTTGGTAAAGGACTGCTATCCCACCTCCTTTCCTTGTAGCATGGTCTAACCAGTGAATATTGTATCCTGAAGGTAATATCTCATTGTCAGTAGTACTGGGTTTTAGCCAGGTTTCCGTAAGACACGTAATGTCTGAGGAGTGGGTTGCTAGGAGGGAGTGTAATTTGGGAATCTTATTGTTAATACTTCTAATATTTAGGTGAAATGCTAGGAGGCAACTAGTGGGTGTATTCATGGGTAGCTTGACTGTGGGTGTTGTGGTAGGGGAGTGAAGGTTATTGGGTGTGGGTGGGCCAGGGTTGGGATGAATGTCTCCATGTGTTATAAGGTTATAGTGACAGGATATTCTGAGCTTTAGGAGTTTGTTTATAAGCTTTATATAGTCTTTGTCTTTAGGATTATGTTTTGTGGCTGTACAGGGGTGGTATTTTATAGAGGGTGGTATATTTGGTGTGCTGGGGAAGGTAAAGTGTTTGGTGTTATGTGTGAAGTCTTGGGTGTCTGTTTGACCATTTGGGTAGTGAATACCATGGTCAAGTGTTTGTTCATAGGCAGTGAGATGATAAAATAGAAACAGTATAGGCATTTGGGTAATTAGTGTTTTTTTTTTTGCTTGTTTGCATTTTGATAGGGGGTGGCCAAATTTGATGGCTGACTGTGCTAACAGGGTGTGGAAGAATGAGAGAGAAGGAAATGGGTTAAGGGGGCAGGGTTGCTCAATGATGTGTGAGGTGCTGATTGGTACTTAGCAGGAGGGGAGTGGCAAGGGAGTGGCAAAGTCTGGTTTAAATTTAGCTCTAGTGGGGGCGGGTGGAATTTGGGGGCAGGGAGGGGAGCGGAGCAAGCCGAGTGCAGCCAGGGCGAGTGGAGCGGGGCTAACACTGACTCTGAGAGTTACCTTGGGCTTTTGGCTTGGTTTGTATGATTGTATGTAAGCAATGTTTTTGGAGAGCGGGGCTAACACCGACTCTGAGAGCTACCTTGGGCTTTTGGTTTGGTTTGTATGATTGTATGTAAGCAATGTTTTTGGTGAGCGGGGCTAACACTGACTCTGAGAGTTACCTTGGGCTTTTGGTTTGGTTTGTATGATTGTATGTAATTAATGTTTTTGGCTGTACTTTAATTTGTTTTATTCTTCTTTAATTTTACACCAATTTTCAGGCTAATTTTAATTGGATCCTAAGGGTAAACTAGCAAATGTAGTCAATAAAGAGGGAGCAAAATTATTTTACCAAATTAAAAAGTAAATGCTTGGGACTGGAACACTGTGTGAGTGGTAAGGCTGATTCAAAGTAGTATAGCCCAATCTAGTGGCAATTGGCTAGATCCCTTCACTGTTGTTGTGCATACACCATTAAGCCTCAGCAGTTTACAAAAACTAAATTGTAGTTCACCTATTACAATTGAAAAGCTGGAGGACGTCAGGTTCTTGCTTCCCAGAGGTTTTACTTAGTTAAGATAGCCAGCTTGAGTGGATAAGGTAAAAATTGCTTTATGCAGTGAATCCCAGGTGGGGGGGAGGGGTCACTCAGGAAAGAAACCCGTGCAAACTATTACAATTGAAAAGCTGGAGGGAGTCAGGTTCTTGCTTCCTAGAGGTTTTACTTAGTTAAGATAGCCAGCTTCAGTGGAGAAGGTAGAAATTGCTTTATACAGTGAATCCCAGGTGGGTGGGGTCACTCAGGAAAGAAACCCGTGCAAAAATTGAAAAGCTGGAGGGAGTCAGGTTGTTGCTTCCCAGAGGTTTTACTTAGTTAAGATAGCCAGCTTCAGTGGAGAAGATAGAATTTGCTTTATGCAGTGAATCCCAGGTTGGGGGGGGGGGGTCACTCAGGAAAGAAACCCATGCAAATTGCTGTGCAGGCACAATGAACAGAGGGCTAGGGAAGGTACAACAGCTACAGGATGACATGAATGTGAGTCAGGTAGTAGAGAGTGTGATTAAAGATAAAATGAGATATGAGGACTGGTGTCACTATTTAATGATATATTTTGAGTCTCACACTTCAAAACCTGCAGTACAGGTATGTTACAACAGAACCAGTTACACTAACAACCTTCTAAGCTTACAGTGGGCACTATAAGTGTAGACACCCCTGTTAAGATGCCACGTTTGTCTAATATATAACATTAGACTACAGAAATCATGTGATAACATTTCTCAACTTTAATGTGACGTATAACGTGTGCAATCCAATTGAACAACAAACATATTGGTTAGTGGTAGCATGTAGTAGTTGAAATATGTACAATATGCTGGTTGCATGACTGTGCACACCCTTAAACTAATACTTTGTTAAAGCACCTTTTGATTCCATAACAGTAGTCAGTCCTCTTGGGAAGGTGTGTATCAGCATGCCACATTTTGACTTATATTTGTATACTCTCCCTTGCAGAAGCCCTCCAACTCTGTCAGACTGCGAAGGCATCACTTCTGCACAGGCCTCTTTAGGGCACCCCACAGATTCTCTATTGGATGTATGTGTGGACTGTTGCTGGCCCTTCCAAAACATTGATTGTCTTCTGGTGAAGACATTCTTTTATGGATTTTGATGTATGGTATGGGTCAGTGTTGTGTGGAAAGGTGTAAGCCCTCTCCATCCACAGCTTTCTAGCAAACACATGACAATTTTTGGCCAAAAGGGACTGGTACTTTGAACTCCTCCTAATCCTTTCCACCTTGGCTACAGGCCCACTTTCAGCTTATGAACAGCAACCCCAAAGCAGGACTCTGCCATCACCATGCTTCACCATGGGGATGGTGTTCTTTTGGTGATGCAGAGTGTTGTTCTTGTGCCAAACAAACCTTTTGGTATTGTGGCCAAAAAGTGCAACCTTGGTCTCATTACACCATAGCACATTTCATCACATGTTTTTGAGGTACTTGATGTATTTTTCTTGAGAAATCCACCAGACCTGGATGTTGTTCTGTGTGTGAGAAGGCTTCCATCTTCCAAACCTACCCCATAGGCCAGACATGTGGAGAATACGGGAGAATGTTATCACATGTACTACACAAGCAGTACTTGCCAGTGATTCCTGCAACTCCTAGTGTTGCTGTAGGTCTCCTGGCAGCCTCCCTGATGAGTTTGGGTTTTGTCTTTTCCACACATTTGGAGGGATGTCCAGTTCTTTGCAATGTCACTGTTGCCCCATATTTCCACCACCATGTGATGACTGCCTTCACTGTGTTCCATGGTATATGCAATGCTGTGGAAATGTGTGTGTATCCTTCTCTGGGCTGATACCTTTCACAAATGAGATCCCTTTGCTGCTTCGTAAGCTGTATGTGAACTATGGATGTTGCTGTAGCAGGCAACTGAGTAAATTTAGGATGATCCTGGTAGGACAGCTGACTGTCATTTGCTGTTAATCAAAAGAGTCTCTGTAATTTATGGCAGGTGTGTACCCAAGAAGACATAATGCTGTAATAATATTGAAAGCTGCTTCAACACAGTGTTAGCTTCAGCTTGTGCACAAGTATGCATCTAGCTTCTTGGAAGTTTTTTGTCATAATTGTTCCCCTACCAGATTTGTTTGTTTTACAATTGGAATGTGCAGGTTATAGGTCACATGAAAGGTTGGAAGGGTTTGGAAATGTGTTATTGCACTGTCATTTTTGTATTTCACAAATACCTGGCATTCTAACAGGTGTGTGCACACCATTTATATTCACTGTATAACACTAATTTATAAAATTTATCCCTAGTTTTGGGCCTTCGTCTACCCATTTTGTCAGTCTTTGTCCATATGTCCTGCAATGACAGTTTGTGTGGTATGCTACAGATATGTGACATCTCATGCAAATAGGCCCCTGTGATGATGACTGTGATGCAATGCAGTTAACTCCACCACAAGTGAACATACAGATATTGTAAAATAGCTGAGAGTAACAGTTGTTTGCATGGTCACATGCATAACCTTAACATTCCTGATGTACTGGTGAGCCACAACAGGAAAATCCCATACTCACCAGCTTCAGGCTGCTGTCCCACATGCAGACCAGAGGTACCTATGTAGTTGTGGGGGAGAGGTATTGTCAGCAGACTCACATTTGGCATTGGTAAAAGAATGCTACGTGTCTGCACACATACAGTACAAGCTATGATAGTACACAATATGCTGTCCCTCAGCATAGATGTGCATTTGTGTGCATTACTAAACCCCACCCCACCCACAAATGTTTGAACTGACATATGCATCTAGATACTCTATTGAGGACAGTATGACTGCTACATGATTAAATTGATGTGCACTGTGGCCTTACCTGGACACTCCTCGCTTGTTGCCTGCGTGCCACCCACCTCCACGACTGGTGTTTCATGTGTTGGTTTTGTGTGGAAGCTGCCCCAAGGTTGGCAAGGAGCTCCTCCATCAGTGTAAGTGGGGCTTGCATAGCAGGACCTCCACCTGTAGCAGAACAGTCCCTGGTCATGGCAGCAGCCTTTTGCTGGGCACAACATATCAGGTCTGTTGCCCAATGCCTGACCTGATTGTATGTGCAGCCATGGTGGCCCAAGGTATTCACTCTGTGGAGAAGGTTATCCCATGGGGCAGTCTGCTCCCACAGATTTTGTCAGCTCTGGCTGAACAGCACCGCATGGTGCTGTAGTATTGCTTCTGAATGGCTGCATTTTCCTTTGCAGTGTACGCCAGCTGACGCTGCATGGCACCTGGAAGACATAAACAGGGAATCACATCACAGGACCTCAGACATTGCCCAGAGGTATTTACAGAGCCAGCACATCAATATTGCCTACCATTAGCCACCACTTACAACCACATTATACCCCTGTCATCTATCAGCACAGTATGAACCTGCATTGCACTCCTGGTCTTGATGTGTCATGCCCCCCCCCCAGTGAGGGCCAGTACATTGCATAAACCAGGTCCCATGGAGACTTGCGTTTGTTGACTTTGATTAGGCAGTATGCACCTGCTCCCTAATGATGAGGGGAGGGGTGTGGGCGCTGTTCATATCCACCTACACTGATGGTGAGCCAGGGGGTGATATTTGCTCTAAATCTGACTGCACCAGCTTGCCTGTAGCTATGGTGTGTGTGTGTGTGTGTGTGTGTGTGTGTGTGTGTGTGTGTGTGTGTGTGTGTGTGTGTGTGTGTGTGTGTGGTGTGATTAACCACCATTACAGGGTGGGTTGTGTTGTCACCTCTGAGATTGCAGACATATGTGAAGACGGCCTTGTGATTGCCCTTGGTGGATGTGTCCAATTTGCACTCATAGTTAGCCTTACAGTAATCCACCTGTGACCTTATATGCTCGTTCAGACAAAGGTTGACTCACTGCAAGTTGGTGCCTGCTCCTACTCTGACCTGTACAGCCAACATAGCGACCAGTTATGTGGTTTGTATATTGCTGCTGTCCAGCAAAGGGGATTACTCTACTTTGGTGGTGACAGGTTTTACAGGTAAGGTATTGCTGAGTCCATACAGCTATGTCGGTGGTCATATGGCTGTTTGTAGTAGGCATGGACACAAGGTCATAACATGGTTCAACACCTCTGAAATTTTAACCTGATAATCATGCTTATTCTAGCACTCATGTCTGTGTCAGGGCAATGCAGCAACCAGTAGCTGTAGAAATCTAACTCTGTTGGCTGCACAGAAACTGAGATTACACATGTGTACAACATGTACAGCTTATTTACCTGACATTTTGGATCCCATGTCTGTTGTTATGAGTCAGCCAGGTACACCTACTCATACATAGATGTGCACAGGTAGTGCCTGATATACATTTTTATTCTATGTCAGTATGGCACACTGTATTTACATTCTTGCTGTTCAGTCATTCCTGTCAGCCTGTTAGAGCAGGACATCTGGAGGACACCACACATACATGGGGGGCAATGGGCTAAAATTAGTGACACTTTATTAATATTTCAGTAACACACTTAAGTCATTTGATAGCACAGTAGCCTTTGCATTCACAGGCATACACTGGAGGATGTCCCACGCTCATATGGCAGGAAGAGAGGAGATAGGCTAGGAGTGTGGTAGTGAGGGTAGGAACATTTAATGTTGGCAATATGACTGGTATGAGGACAGAGCTAGCTGGTATGATGAACAGAAGGACGGTTGATATATTGTGTGTGCAAGAGACTAGATGGAAGTGGTGTAAGGCTAGGTGTATCGGAGTCGGGTCCAAATAGTTCTGTCATGATAAGGATGGGAGGAGAAATGGTGTACGGGTTATCCTGAAGGAACAGTACGGCAAGGATATTTTTGGAGGTGAAAAGAGTGTTGGATAGAGTGATCTTAATGAAGCTGGACATTGATGGTGTAATGATGACTGTTGTTAGTGCATAGGCTCCACTAGTTGCATGTGTGATGGATGAGACAAAAAAATCTTGGAGTGAGTTGGGTGAAGTGGTGATGACTGTACCAAGGGTGAGAGAGTGATGATTGGAGCAGATTTCAATGGGCATGTTGGTGACGGGAACAGAGGGGTTGCAGAAGTGATGGGTAGGTATGGTGTTAAGCAAAGGAATGCAGAAGGTGAGATGGTGGTGGAGTTTGCAAAAAGGATGGACATGGCTGTGGTGAGTACATGTTTCAATAAGACATAGAAGCATAGGGTGACATAAGAGTGGAGGAAGATGCCCACAGGTGGATTATCTCCTTATGCAGGAGGGCCTGTTTGAAGGAGATTGGAGACTGTAAATTGGTGACAGGGGAAAGTGTAGTTAGGCAGCATGGAATGTTGGTCTGTAGGATGACGTTAGTGATCAAGAAGAGGAGGAGTGTGAGGGCAGCACGCAAGATCAAATGGTGGAAACTGAAAAAGGGTGATTGTGAGGTTGAGTTCAGGGAAGAGTTAAGACAGGCAGTGGGTGGCAGTGAAGAATTATCAAATATCTGGGTAACTATAGCACAACTAGTAAGGGAGATGACTAGAAATGTGCTTGGTGTGACTTCTGGACAGAGGAAGGAGGACAAGGGGACCTGGTGGTGGAATGAGGAAGTACAGGGGACTATACAGAGACAGAGGTTGGCAAAGAAGTGGGATTGTCAGAGAGATGAAGAAAGTAAACAGGAGTATAAGGAGATGAGGTGCATGGCAAAGAGAGAGGTGGCAAAGGCTAAGGATGAAGCGTATGAAGGGTTGTATGAAAGTCTGGACACTAAGGATGGAGAATAGGACCTGTATCGATTGGCTAGACAGAGGGACCAAGCTAGGAAGGATGTGTAGCAGATAAGGGTGATAAAGGATAATGAGGGAAACGTACTCACAAGCATGGAGAGTGCATTGAGAAGATGGAAACAGTACTTTGAGGGGTTGTTGAATGAAAAGAATGGGAAAGAGAGTAGGTTGGATGATGTGGGTATGGTGAATCAGGAAGTGCAACAGGTTAGCAAGGAGGGAGTAAGGATAGCTATAAAGAGGATTAAGAATGGAAAGGCTGTTGGTCCAGATGACATACCTGTGGAGGCATTGAGGTGTTTAGGAGAAATGGCAGTGGTCTTTTTAACCAGATTGTTTAATGTAATCTTGGAAAGTGAGAGGATGCGTGAGGGTTGGAGAAAAAGTGTTTGATTACCAGTTATAAGAATAAGGGTGATGTGCAGAGCTGTAGTAACTACAGAAGGATAACATTGATCAGTCACAGCATGAAGTTATGGGAAAGAGTAGTGGAAGCTAGGTTAGGAAGGGAGGTGATGATTAGAGATCAGCAGTATGGTTTCATGCCAGGAAAGAGCAGTACAGATGTGATGTTTCCTCTGAGAGTGTTGATGGAGAAGTATGGAGAAGGTTGGAAGGAGATGCGTTGTGTCTTTGTGGACTTAGAGAAAGCATATGACAGGGTGCCTAGAGAGGAGTTGTGGTATTGTATGAGGAACTCTGGAATGGTGGAGTAATCTGTAAGAGTGCTACAGGATATGTACAAGGGTTCTGTGGTGGGAGTGACAGGTGCATTTACGGTGGAGGTGGGATTACATCAGGGTTCAGCTCTGAGCCCTTTCTTATTTGCAATGGTGATGGACAGGTTGACAGGCAATATCAGACAGGAGTCCCCATTGACTGTGATGTTTTCAGATGACATTATGATCTGTAGTGAGAGTAGGGAACAGGTTGAGGAAACCCTGGAGAGGTGCAGATATGCTCTACAGAGGGGAGGAATGATGGTCAGCAAAACTAAGACAGAATATATGTGTGTGAATGGGAGGGGGATAGAGGAATGGTGAGGATGTAGGGAGTAGAGTTTACAAAGTTGGATAAGTTTAAATACTTGAGATCAACAGTTCAGAGTAATGACACGTGTGGGGGAGAGGTGAAGAAGAGAGTATAGGCAGGATGGGGAGGGTGGAGAAGAGTGTCAGGAGTGATTTGTGACAGACGAGTACCATTAAGAGTGAGAGGGAAGGTTTACAAGATGGTAGTGAGACCAGCTATGTTATATGGGTTGGAAACAGTGGCACTGACAAAAAGGTAGGAGTCAAAGCTGGATGTGGCAGAGTTAAAGATGTTAAGATTTGCACTGGGTGTGATGAGTGTGGACAAGATTAGGGATATGTATGTTAGGGAATCTGCCCAGGTTGGACGGTTTGCAGACCTAGCCAGAGAGTAGCAGGATTATGTTGGTTTGGACATGTGCTGAGGAGGGATGCTGAGTATATTGGGAAAGGGATGGTAAGGATGAAGCTGCCAGGTAAAAGGAAAAGAGGAAGGCCTAAGATAAGATGTATGGATGTGGTGATAGAGGACATGTAGCTGGTTAGTGTGACAGAGCAAGATGCAGAGGACTGGAGGAAATGGAGACAGATGGTCTGCTGTGGTGACCCCTAATGGGAACAGACAAAAGAAAGGGAAGGAGATGTTATAATGTCAGTCTTCACAGGTTGCCAACGATTTGCCAGACATAACACAACTCTATATGAGTAAAGGACTACAAATATGAGGCACGCATATGGTCAGTGTGCATAACACTGGACAGTTGAATGGTATGAGCTCAGTATATCACATGCAGTTCAACACACACATCTGCAACAGTATTTCACTATGCAAATACCCTGTATAGGTCTCTCACATTTCTGTGATAGACATGTATGTCATAGTTGTATTCACATTTAACATATGGATATCTGCAACATCCCAGTAGCTGGCTTAGCAGTGTCACAGTCAGTTTTGTTCAACACAGACTCCAGTAGTAGTCATATGTGAGCCAACCTTTCTTGGGGTGACTCACAGGCCTGAGCTGAGATCTATGTCACTGTAGACAGACCCAATTGCTATGGCCATAGGTTCTGATCAGCAATATATCAGTACAGCAAGTTTTGTTGAGACATATTTGTTGAACATCCTTTTTCCCATTATTACATACATAATAATGTACATGCTTACTTGTTTGACATACCTTTTTTATTTTTCCAAGCATGATTGGTTTTATTCCACTGTGTGTAGCTTTGTTTCTTGGTCTGTGTGTGTGTGTGTGTGTGTGTGTGTGTGTGTGTGTGTGTGTGTGTGTGTGTGTGTGTGTGTGTCTCTCTCTCTCTCTCCCAGATGTAGGGTATACATCTGTTTTGCATAGGCAGCAGCTTGCCTTTTTTAAGTAATGCTCATGGGCAGCTGATGGCCTATGCACCATTTGGTGTCCCCCATTTGCTAATTGCATGCAGAACAGCTGTGGTGACATTCATACACCCAATGGCATGGTAACACACTCCTATAACTGAGTACTTCATGTGGGCGTTGCCCCATTTCCTTGCCTGTGAGGAGAACTTCATGGAGGTGTGCAAACAACAGCATCACAGAGTGTAGTTGGAAATACCTCTTACAAAGAAAACTGTGGAGACAGCCCAACAAACTGGGGGAGAATATTCCAGACATAAGGACAAAATGTAAGTATTGCTGTTATACAGCTGAATTAATGCTAGTTTAACAGGGTCTGTGTGGACATGGCTTTTTGCATGATTTTAAGATTTTACATTTGACAGTGTTATGTGGTTGACATAACTCTCAGCTGTAAAGCTAGCCACAGAATGGCCAGATTTTGGACTCTCATGTTTGCTGTGTTCCTCAGACATTTTTTGCTTTGGAAAATCAGTAGCATACTGTAGGGATTGCAGTCAGTAAATGGTGTCATTCATTTGTGTTTCTGACTTCATATCCCTCAGAAAAGATGTTACAACAAACCCTGTTACACCAGCAACTGTCTCATTTCATAACAGCAGTATTACACATATGCCCCTGTTTTTGGGCCTCTGTCCCCCATGTATGTCAGGCTTTGTCCAGATGTCATGCAGTAAGAGGGTGATAGGTAGGCTATATCATTATTTAGTGCTTTCATTCCTGATACCATCCCAGTGATGTATCAGACTGCCAGTCATGCTATGTATAAGAAGCCTTATATATGAGGAAAAAGCCTTGACATTCTGTGGGACTCTGAACAGTTGAGAGGTCTGTGTATTTCTGGTGATTGTTAACAGATTGTCAGGATTGTGTAGCACTGTAGTGTGTCAGTGTTATTTGGCCTGTGTAGGGAGGAGGGTAGATGTATGTGTTATGGCTTCTTTCTATCTGCCTGTGCATGCTGCTCCAGTTTCTGGTGGTCTGTCAGCTGTATATGTTTGTAGGGGCAGACTGAGACATGCCCCATACCACAGTCAGGAGTCATACTACACTGTGAAATGGGCCAGTATATGTAGGGTTAGTGTATGTGAGTGGCAAACATGTTGAGATGTTTTTGTTCACACAGTCCTTATACTGTACTGTTCTTTTGACTTACCAGTATGTCAATGTGACTGTGGTGGAATTGGTTGTAAGTATGTACTTTCACATTGATGTCTGTTTTTCAGTGCTGTTACATCCCTGTAGTGCCTGATATATTTGCCAATGCATGTGTAATTCCCCATAGCGGATTTGGGTTAGTATTTTGTCAGTCTGACTGTAGTTTGGACGGTGCTTGGTGACATGCTTAGCAGCTGAGTGTAGTTTTCCTAATGTGATGTTATGTCCAGATATTTGTAGGATGTACTGTTGACTGGCCCCCATAAGTGTTACGTATTTCTGACACATCAGTGGGATGATGTGAGGATTTCAGTCACTAACTAGAGAAAAGTAACTGAGTGTTGGACTTGTGCTATTTCAGTCAATATATGTTAGGAAACACATGAGGGTGTTACTGCAGCAACTGTGTCAGCTTATCTATTACAGTATTTCAGACGTCCCTATTTTCATGGCTTTCTCTCCCTACTTTCTCAGGCTTGGTCAAGATTTGTTGCACTAAGGGGTTCTGCGCCTACCTCTCAACTGGCCGAATTGTTGCAGAATGTACAGGTTTATTGCTCATATTTCTGGTCTGTTCCACAGATTCATTATTTTTATATCCTTGGTAAATCACTGTGATGATCTGAGGATTTCTGACAGTAAATGATGACATACATTTCAGTTTCAGAACTCGCATCCTTCAGAACATGTATGCTGAAACAAACCCTGTGACTCTGGCAACATTCTACATTTATAAGAGCAGTATATAAAATATGTCCCTAGTTTTGGCCAATTGTATCTTGCACTAAGAGGTTGAGAGGTATGGTTCTGAGGTATGACTCCACTACATGTTATGAGTGTGTATATATATATATATATATATATTGCTGTTGTTGTGTCTTTCAGCTTTTCCCGGTTAGGGGTTGCAACAGTGGAACTCCGGTCCGCTAATGACTGGCAGTAAATTTTTACGTACCGAGTTGCCAGCTCTGACACACAACCTTCAACGAAGGTACGCCCCATTCACGCATGTCTCTACACAGAAGACGCTCTAGCTGAGAATCGAACAGGACAACATCTTACTGTGAGGCGACAACGCTACCACAGCACCACCATATATATATATATATATATATATTATATATATATATATATATATATATATATATATATATATATATATATATATATATATATATATATATATATATATATATATATATATATATATATATATATATATATATATATATATATATATATATATATGTATATATTTCATAACACTGAGACCAGAACATTGAAAATTCAAAACATTGAAAACCCAAAACATTGAAAATTCAGAACATTGAAAGTGTTCTTCATAACATCGAAAACTATAATGTGTATATAAATAACATTCTCTCCACCTATAATAACACCTAACTAACAAACACACTTTCTACTATGTTTCTGCAGGGGTGCAAGCTCCCCCCTGCACCCCCATGTCAGGGGGCTCTGCCCCCCCACCCCCCCCCCGTAAATTAAACATATCAACTCCAAGATCGCACTTAAGTGGAAAAAAGTTAATTTCCTAACTTCATACATTGAGGTTAGGAAATTATTTTTTTTCCACCATAGTGCGATCTTGGAGTTGGCATATTTAATATATGGGGGGTTTTGAAGGCACAGCCCCCACATGGGGGGGGGGGCTTGCCCTCCTGCAGAAATGTAGTAGAAATTGTGTTTTTTAGTTAGGTGCTGTAGGTGTCCGGGATCTTATTTATTTGTGCAATATAGTTTTCAATGTTATGAAGCACACTTTCAATGTTTTGAGTTTTCAATGTTATCGGTTTTCAATGTTTTGAATTTTCAATGTTCTGGTCTCAATGTTATGAAATTCAACATTATGAACTTTCAATGTTATGAAGTAGACCCATAGCTTCTGTAGCACAAACATACCTATTAAACTGTCAGCCTGGAATGGTATGTGGCAAACTGTGACAACTCTAGGTACATGACTAGAGGGGACTCGTACATATCAGAGGTACATATCTGGCACAGGAGGGGTACCCTGACCTGCTGTTATGTGAGTGTGCTACTGGCATACGTCAACTGGTTCCTATCTGTGTTCAGGATTATTTGCAGCAGTGACCACTAAGCGTGACAGCATGACACTTGGGAGACATGTATCAGGAACATACCTATCAACCTCTTAGAGCATGACATCTGGACAAAGCCATACATGAGAGTGGGACAAAGGGCCATAAATATGGACAATTTTTAGATATTGCTCTTACAAACTTAGAAGGTTGGTAGCATAACAGGTTTTGCATTTGCATGGCTTTTCTGAAGGATATGACATTTGACACTTGTATGTCTGTCATTATTTTGTAACTTCAGTCTGTAATGATTTGCCTCTGATTTGCCATGACACCACTACTTTATGTAAAACAGACCAAAATTCTGAGACAAATATATGAACATTCAGTGAATATCTATACAGTTGAGAGGCATGATTCGGGGAAGAGTGCATATTGTATGTACCTATCCTGCTGTCATTTGCAGGCATGTGGTGTGACAATTGAACAGTTGTACACAGTTTATTAGTATACCCTTCATACAGCTACTAGCAACATTTCCTTACCTGTAAAACCTGTGAGGAAAATTTATGTTAACACTACCTGTTTTTACATTTATTCCTGATTACTTGTATGTAGATTTGCACACATCTTAGTTCTACTCCCTGGATTTGAACCATGTCTGGGTGTGCAAAATTAACAAGCTATTTCTCATCACAATGAGCTACTTGGGAACTGCTGTTCTTTGTTTCCCTAGTTTATAACTAATAGTCTCTTGGTCAGACAGTCTGAACTTGAAATCCTGTGATTCATGCATGACAGATTATTGTACTGTGCATTAATCCTTTGGATTACTACATTCTGGAAAGTAAAGGTTAACACAAAGCAATGCTGAATGGAAGACACTTTTATACTTTAAGCATTACTATTCAGGGTTTAGAGATTAATGCTGTATATATGTCTACAACAACTTACCAGAATAAACACAACAGTTTTTTGTAAAGGTCTTTATTTCACATCAATATTAGTCAGTTAGCGTTAGCCTTTTATATTTATTCAGTTCACACAGTAAGAGTATACCTACTAGCAGTATTCATGTACTCCTTCTTAGCTATTTGGACTATATACTGCAAAATAGATTTATACTCACCAGACTGTTGGCACAGCCTCAGCAGTCTGTCACTGTGGGCTTCTATGTTTACAGCCCTTTCTGCTGTAGCTGAAGGGGAGAAAACATACATTATGCATATCTGTCTATCACATTCTCAGGATAGTATTTGCTGCAAACTACTTGATAGTGATACTTACACACTACTGGAGTATTCTGGGTCCATCCATCTTGGATCCACTGGTCCAAGAGATCCCTCTTCCTCTCCTTTAGGTCAACATAGTGGTGCCGTACCTGCTCAGTAGTCGGGGGGATGCCAGTAGCATTGGTGAGGTCATGTGCGAGACGGTTCCAGGGCTCTGCTTTGTATTGGGAGCCCTGGTACTGGGGCTGCAGCAGTCTCTCTTCATGTTTTTTACTAGGAGTCCAGCCATGACCCTGGACTCCTGAATGTTCCAGCATTGCGCCCGGAAGCGCACTCCCTCTCCAGTGCCAGCCATTGTATCTGCACAGATGGACTATAACAGATTATGGCTGTATTCCCACCTGCACTATTTAAATAGTGCGATATTCCCACCCTTTGCTGTCATTGGACCATTTTGAAAAGGTTAAGCTCCGCTAAACAGTGTGCAAATCTGGCTGAGCCAGTTTTAACACTGCTTAAAGGAAAAGTTGTTGAGCAGTGTTTAACTGTGCGCAAATCCACTTAGCTGAGCTACTCACTGCTTAGCAATCATATCTTAGCAATGGTTACACTTGCTAAGCATACATTGCTAACCATTGCTCACTTTTAATTTTTTTAATATACCATAGGACTATTTTCATTTAAGTGTATATCATACACTTTACATGACATCCCTGTATGTGCTTTCCTTACATTGGCAGGGGGTGGTGACTATACTATATGGGGCACTTGTGTGTACATGGGTAGTTTCACATGTTATATGCACTCACACTTACATTGTACACCAGATACACTACCCTGGTTGGCAAAAACCAGTTGCTACATAATTTAAGTTTACAAAAATAATTTTAACACTATTTTCCCATAGAAAAATAACTTGCCTGTCTTGGTACTCAAACTTTTAACACTGGGTCTATGTCATAACATCAAAGTGTAAAAACTTAGAATGTTATAACATTGGACCTGAAACATCGAAGATTGAGAATATTGAAGCCGCGGAACATCAAATTCTTTCCCAGGGAAAGAATTTGGTGGGCCTTTTCCGTGGCTTCGCTATTACCTCCACTGTGGTGCGATCTTGGAGTTGGTATATTTAAATAGGGGGCTATGGGGGGCACAGACCCCACACAGGGGGTGTGGGGGCAAAGCCCCCCACATAAGAAATAGTTTGTAGTGTTTGTATGTTTCGTGTTTTGTACTGGAACAGCGATTTTTTTCCCTGAGAAAAAATCACTGTTCTCAGTCTTCGGGGTTTTCAGCTTTCAATGTTTCAGGTTGAATGTTATAACATTCAAAGTTTTTACACTTTGATGTTATGATATAGACCCTTGAACGCCTGCCTGTAAAGCCAGGACTCGAACAACTACACTATCTTGGCTTGGAAATTTTACCTGTATATTTGTATTTATTTCCTATGGGATGTTTAAGCTATGGTAAGCGGAGGGCCATAACCCAAACACCCCCTTAGCTGCACTTAAACATTCCTTAGCCTAGAAAAAATATATAATATTATTATTATATTATTATGTTATATAAGTGAGTCTTGTGGTGTTCTGACAAGTCATTGAAGACTGCAGTTGGGAAATAATGGCATTCATTTGGCTTTCAGGCTTCTATCCTTCAGAATCCTTAGTCACAGTGTCATCTGGACCAATGTGTGTAATGATTCTAGTACTGATTCTAGAAATGTTCCTTTCATAGGCTCATAGAATCATAGGAAGTCACTAGGCCATTGGACCTGAGGTCCTTACAAGCCTAGACAAGAATTTAGCCCATGTTCCGACAAGTCAGCACCCAATGCCCCTGTCCAGCAGGTACACAGGTGGAATCCTAGGGTTGTATTTTCTGTTCCCCATCCAGTTATCCAGATTGTGCTTAAAAAGGGTTAATGAGATATTCTGCTTGACATGAAGAGGGAGTCTGTTCCACAGAAGGGGGAGTCTCTGGGACACAAATCTGTCCCATCAGTAAGTCCTATTGATGTCACAGACCAAGTTGAGGTCACGCGTCCGGGTTACTCGAGTGGAGCTTGACTTGCAGATATGCAGCAGTCCCATCAAGGCAGGGTCTGAGATTGCTTGGTATGCCAGACAGAGGTCATGTCTGAGAAGTCTGTATGAGACTGAGTAGAGGGACAGGGCCTTTAGCTCATCTGTGTAGGGTAGCTGTTTGAGGTCCTGGATTCTCCTGGTGAGGAACCTTTGTGGTCTCTCCAGTTGCTGCTTGTGCTTTGTGAGGTACATGCCAAAAGGGGCACTGTAGTCAATAATGGGTCTTATAAGGGAAGTATACAGGGATGTTATGACTACCTTGTCCCTGGATGACATACCCTTACTAATCAGGTGGGCCATGTAGAAAACTTTCTATACAATAGAGGCAATATGGTGGTCAAAAGTCAGTTTGCTATCAACCTGAGTGCCCAAGTCCCTCATGACTGATTGCACGATTAAGACCTTGTTATTAATGTAATAATTTGTGAGGATGTCACTCTCCCCAAAGGGGATGATGATACATTTATTGGCATTCAGTTTGAGACCATGTTTCTGGCACCAGTCATTTGTTTTGGTGAGACCCTCTTAGAGGATGTCCATAACACTAGGGGAATTGGTGACAGTGCCCAGCTTGCAGTCATCCACATACTTGGTCAGCTATAACCCACTGGTTTTGGCCTGCACCTCAGAAAAGTATATCCCAAATAACAGAGGCCCCAAGACCGATCCCTGGAGTACACCATTATGGGTCTACTGCTTGAGGTGACTTCCCCTAGTTTGACTAGATGGGTTCTATCAGTGAGCCAGTTTGCTAGCCATCTGGTAACATATGGATTGATGTCTAGTTGAGAGAGTTTATCTATTATACCTGAGTGGGGAATAGTATCAAGGGCTTTGGCCAGGTCATGATAGGTGGTGTGCACAGTCTTCCCCTTGTCCATGGCTTTGGTGACTGTCTCAAAGAACTCGACCAAATTTAGCAGGCATGACCTCCCCTTGACAAAACCAAACTGTTTGGGATCAAGTGTTTGAAGGTTGCCAACGTCCTTGTTAATGAGGTCCATGACAATCCACTCCATGGCCTTGCAGATCAGGCTAGTTAGGCTGATGGGTCTCTAATTTCCCAGATCAGTGGATGCTGCACTTTGTGCAAAGGGATGACAGAGGCTGTCCTCCACTGAGCTGAGACGAAGCCGGTACTCAGGCTTTGGTTGAATAGCATGCCTAATGGTGCTGCAAGTTCCTGCCTGGAGTTCATGTAAGATGCAGCCTGAGATGTTATCGGGTCCCATGGAGGCTGTATTTTTTACCATTGAGTGGGCAGTGATGACTTTCTCCCTAGAGATAAAGGGGAGAAGGACAGGTGCTGTGGATGTTCTGATTTACTGATGGGGGGACAAAGGGGTGATGTTTTCTTGTTCGTCTTATCGACGTGGAATTTATAACAGCACTGACAATGTGCTAAATAAACCACATTCCTGGTGGAGCAATCAGCAGATGCCTTCAACTTCGACAAGTAACCCATGACAGGGTGCCTAAAGAACCTGGACTCATCTATAAACTGACAAAAATTGCATTTATGATATTTAGATGTACCCATCAAAACTTGGAGTCCAGACATAACATGTCTAGGAAAACATAACTGTTGCTTAAATTACAGTGGTTCTTATATACAAATCTAGGGCCATCTGCTAATATATCATAACATCTACTGTCAATCTGTAAAATATGCCAGTTCCTGGTAACTATATCTTTCTACGTCGGTAAGATAAACAGGAGCTTAAAAGAAAAAATTAGGGACTATGTGTATTGCATGAAGAAGCAATATGATTACTGGCCCTGAACACAACTTTGTCTTCCAGGTATTATGTGTGATCAGCCCAGGTCTGTGAGGTGGTGATATAGTGACTCGTACTGAGGTGGTCGAGTTAGAGTGGATCTTGAGGTTGAGGGCACACCTAGCTATGGGGTTGAATGATCATGTCCCTAGAAAGCCTGTATTAAGGAATAAACAGCTATAGGGTGTTTATTGTTGTTCATAGGTTCATAGGTTGATACTAGGCTATCTGCCCTAGGGCATTTATAAGCCTAGCCGGAGTGTGTTTGGCTTTCGCCACCCTTTTAGATTAGTTGACTGTGCCTCTGTATAGTAGGTCACAGAACGTAGCCCTTTTAAGGTTAGTTTACTGTACCTCTGTCAAGCAGGGACACAGAAGAGATCCCAGGGGTAAACTTACGATCTCCCATCCACTCGTCAAGATTTCTCTTGAAGAGGGTCAGCGAGGGACTCTGCCTAACATGGATTGGGATTTTGTTCCAGAGTGAGGGGAGCCTCTGGGAAATAAATCTGTCCCTCCAGCATGTCCTATTTATTTCTGTGCTGAGGTTCAAGTCCCTGGAGCGTGTAGCTCTAAGGGATTTGGATTTCCTGAGGTGAAGCATGTCCATTAATTCTGGGTTGGACATGGCTTTATACGTCAGACACAGATCGCCTCTGAGTAGGCGGTACGCAACTGAGTAGTGCTGGAGTTTCTTTAGCCGAACTGCATAGGGCATCTGTTTGAGCCCCTTGATCCTCTTGGTGAGGTACTTTTGGGGTCTTTCCAGTTGCTGCAGGTGTCAAGTAAGGTACATCCCAAATGGGGCATTGTATTTAATTATGGGCCTGATAAGTGATGAGTAGAGGGGCACAATGACCTCTCTTGATCTAGATGTGAATCCTTTCATGATAAGGTGGGCTATATAGAAGGTCTTTCTAACCACTTTGGCAATGTGATTGTCAAAGGAGAGATTGCTATCTACTTGGGTTCCCAAGTCCCTAATTACTTCTTCCGTACTTAATGGATTGCCACCTATGTGGTAATTTGTGGGCACTTTGTTTTTCCCAAAGGGGATGACTATGCACTTTTTGGCATTTAGCTTTAGGCCATGGCTCTGGCACCAGTTATCCATCTCTGTGAGACCCTTTTGGAGGATGCTTGTGTCAGCCAGAGAGTTGATTACGGCACCCAGTTTGCAGTCATCTGCGAACTTGGTCAGCCATAGTCCACCCGTGTTAGCCTGTACCTCAGAGAAATATATACCGAACAAGAGAGGTCCCAGGACTGTGCCTTGTGGGACGCCACTTGTAACTGGTTTGGAGTCTGACAAGGCACCTGCTATTCTGACCATGTGGGTTCTATCCCTGAGCCAGTTTGCAACCCATCTTGTGACATAGGGGTTGATATTTAAGCTGGTGAGCTTATTTATGATGCCCGAGTGGGGTATTGTGTCGAAGGCTTTTGCAAGGTCCAGGTAGGCTTTGTGGACTACCTTCCCTTCATCTATGGCTTTGGTAACTGTTTCAAGGAAGTTGACCAGGTTCAAGAGGCAAGATCTGCCCTTAACAAAGCCGAACTGGGTAGGATCCAGTGTCTGGAGGTTCCCAATGTCCCTGTTTATGATTTCCATGATGATACGCTCCATAGCTTTGCAGACCAGGCTAGTCAGGCTTATAGGGCGATAGTTTCCGGGGTCTGTTGTGGCACCACCTTTGTGGAGTGGGACCACTGTTGCTGTACGCCATTCCTTGGGTACATATCCTGTAGTAAGGCTGAGATTGAACAGTGACTTTATATGAGGGTTTAGTTCTTCTTGGAGCACATGTAAGACGCAGCCCGGGACACCGTCTGGTCCCATTGATGCTGTGTTTTTTGCTTTGGAGAGGGCAGCTCTCACCTGTGCATCTGTGATCTCAAGAAGGCTACACTCTGTTTGGATAGACATTTGCTCTGTTGGGGGGAAGGGGGGGAGAAGTTTGCACTGAACCTTTCTGCCAGGATGTTGGCAATGTCTGTGGGTTCAGTGTATTTTTTGTCATTTTGCACTAACTCAGAGCATATCTGGGAGTTGCCTCCCAGGTTTCTGACATAACTAAAGATGGCCTTGTGATTATCTTTAGTGTCTTGTGCAATTTTTCTTTCGAAGCTGGCCTTAGATGGTTTTATGAGGGATTGTAGTTTCTTGCTAGTACTGATCAGAGATGCCTTCCCTTTTTGGGATTTTGCTCTATCATGTAGTAGCTTTCTCCTTTTGTTGTATAGCTTATTTATGGCTGAGGTCCACCAGACAGGTCTCCTGCCTTTGGAGGAGTGAGTCTTGGTTTTATTTGGGATAGCATGCTCCATGCATTCCTGTAGGTGTCCATAGAATGCTTTTGTAAAGGATTCTGCATTTTGGGCCATATTTTCCACTGGCCCGGGGGCTTTGAAGGATTCCACCTCAGTTTTGAGAAGTTTGCTTTTGAGAAGTTCTTCACCGTGGTTTCCTTGGCTAGGGGTGGGGACGGAATATGGATGTCCAGTGAGATTAGTTTATGGTCTGATCTTACCAATGAGGGATATACCTCTGGTGTGGAACATAGAGACCCCATGTTGGTGATGACCAGATCCAATATGTTTTCCCCTCTTGTGGGAGTGGTGACCAGTTGTTCCATAGCATTTGAGTTTATAAATTCTAGGAACCATTGGGTGAGGGTGTTTGGGCTTGAGTAGTTTTCCCAATCAATGTTTGGGTAGTTGAAGTCACCCAATATAATGGTGTTTGGAGAGACCTTCATATTCTCCAGTGTTCTTAGGAAAGCAGAGTGAGGTTCCTGTGTTTGGGAGGGTGGTCTGTAGCAGGCTACAAACTGAAAGGCAGTTTTGCCCACTGTTAGTTGCACATGGATGGTCTCTGATGCTTCATGCAGTGCCACTAACCTGGAGGTGTAGGTATCTTTGATAAATATGGATACTCCCCCTCCTTTTGTGGTTCGGTCCGGATTTTGGGGCCGGAAAGCATGGTATGAAATATAACCTGTTAGTGCTGGGGTGCTCTCGGGAGCCTTGAACCAGGTTTCTGTTACTGCACAGATATCGATATTCTCCATACTGAGGAGAATCTCGAGTGCGTGCATCTTGAGGTTTAGACTTCTGGCGTTGAGCAGCATTACCCTTAGTTTTTTTTTTCTTTGTGTTGTCTATGGAGGTGGGTTTGTCTTTTGAGCCTTGCCTAAAAAAGCACTATGGGGGAGGCAAGAGCCTTTGTCATTATTCGAAAACCCAGGGGTGACAGGTGCAAGCCGTTCCTAGCAAAGCAAAGTGGCTTGTCGAGCATGTCATCCCAGGCTGACAGACACTGGATCCCCTTTGAATGCCACCAATACTTTAGCCAATTGTTAAAATTGATCATTTTGTCTTTATACTGTGGCATCATTCTTGGTAAGGGTAAGATGCTACTCAAGGTCAGGGTCATACCGGCCTGGGCTACATGATCAAAGAGCTCCTCTATGTCTTTTTCCATGTAGTCCAGGGAGGTACATCTCAGGTCATTCACACCAGCATGGACAATGACGGAGTCATATTTATACTTGCTTTGGAGTGACCTGAGTGCTTGTGTTATGTGGCGGATCCTGGCACCCGACAGGCAGCTTACAGTGACCTTCTCCTTGTGCAGCCTGGTGAGTGGGACGTCAGTGTGTCTGCCAATAGAATCACCTATTACATGTGTATTGGGTGTGTTGTTTAGCCTTAAGGGCTGTGACTGTGTGGAACACTGACTTTGTGAGCTATGTGTTATGTGGGTATTGTTTCGTGGTAGGGGTTGCTTGGATGTCTGCTTTGGAGGTCTCTGCTGCTTACGCAGATTTTTATTTAGAGCCTCCGAGTATGTTTTTGTGTGATTATGTGTTTGGTTTGCTGATGCAACAGGTCTATGTGAGACTGGATTTGTGGTGTGTGTGGTTACCTTCTCCTCCTGACAGGCTCTGCCAGTACTGGGTTGAGAGAGCTTAGCCTCCAATTTGGCTATATAGTTGCATCTCTCACATATATTTGAGCTTGTTGGGAGAAGGAGAGGGTGGTCTGTATACATAAGGCAGTTGTAACATTGCCTCAAGATTCCCAGATTCACCAGCTGGACTGAAGAGTAAACCCGAAACTGACCTTTGGACATGCCTGAATAATATAGGGAACTATTTATTGACTGATCACAAAGAACCAATAGGGAGCAAGTGCTTAAAAGGAGTATAAGAAGATGTAGTGCTTAAGTTTATTAGTGTTTACTTATGAGATTACTTATACAAGCAAGTGCAGGGCTTTAGAATGAAAATAGAGTGCTTATTTTGAGATTTAGAGCAGTTCTAAGGGAAAAAGTGAAGAGCAGACTTTGTGGAGCCAGGAATAGTTTAAACCTGTTTAAGCGGTGCTGCTTGACGCTGCTCTGTGCGCAAGACCGCACAAAAAGAGAGTTGCAGGGTTTTAAGAGAGAGAGAGAGAGATCAAGGAGTTTGGAATTGACCCAAAATGGCCAATAAAACTACAGCTTCTAGGCAGTAACCACTCCTACAGGGACAGGCAGGCTGCTCAGTGTTAACCACTGCCACTGGTGAACACAGAGACTTTCCTTTAGCCCAAGCAAGCACTGGCCTCCAAGAAACTTACAAACAGTTCAGAACAGCAAATCTATAATTGAACTTTCTTAAATTTCAGAAAGTGGGAAAAAAAGCAAGATTTTTTTTTTGTTTGTTTTAGTTTAAAGGTAGCAGAGATACACAAGTAGCAAAATAGTGAGAGCAGTGCAATAAATGACCCCACACTTGAGTGCTAGGCCAGAGTCAGATAACATGCAATTTTAAGAAAACTGATTTTAAATTAAGTGCAACACAGGAAGTGCAGTAAACAGGCTCTAGGTGTGTTCTAAATACTGTTTCTAATACAGATATCAACTTTAGCAAGCCGGAAAACGCCGAAAAGTAGGCGGCGAAGCAGTAATTTTAAACAAAAAATCAGAAGAAAATACTTAAAATCTCAAAAGTGGCTCCTTTCTTCTCTCAGCGTTTTCTCCCCTTGGTAGGTGCTTCAGCAACAACTATCAAGCCTGGAAAGACGCCAAAACCACGAGGCAGCAGGGTTTTAAGAGAGAGAGAGAGAGAGATCAAGGAGTTTGGAATTGACCCAAAATGGCCAATAAAACTACAGCTTCTAGGCAGTAATCACTCCTACAGGGACAGGCAGGCTGCTCAGTGTTAACCACTGCCACTGGTGAACACAAAGACTTCCCTTTAGCCCAAGCAAGCACTGGCCTCCAAGAAACTTACAAACAGTTCAGAACCACAAATCTGTAACTGAACTTTCTTAAATTTTAGAAAGTGGGAAAAAAGCAATATTTTTTTTTTTTTTTTTTTTTTTAGTTTAAAGGTAGCAGAGATACACAAGTAGCAAAATAGTCAGAGCAGTTCAATAAATGTTTACTTATTTATGAATACCTTTTATGTTTTACCTATTTGTGCTAATGTTTTCATTATTTTTTTATTTCTTATTAGATTTTATGCTAGTAAATATTATCTACTTTATATGCCTTTAATATGCCTGCATGAATGTTTGTTTTATTGGCTGTTAAGCTGTTTGAGATGATGTCACTTGCATATAAGTTATTCTGTCACCATTCATGTTTGTCTGAAGAAGTGGTATGGTATTACCGTGAAAGCGCTAACTTTCTTTCTCTGTAATAAAGTTTTTTGGTATGATTACTTGCTGGTTCATCAAGTTTTTGGATTTAGCTGCATATCGAGCTGTCTTCTGCCTGCTTTGGGGAATTTTACAGTTTTACAAAACCTAGAGATATTTGAAAAGTATAAAAAAGAAATATGGACATGGGAAAGAAAGAGATATTTGATATGGTGCAATATTTATGCAAAGGAGAAAACCACATTAATCAATATAAAGAAGGCAGCCCCAAATATATTCAAAGAGAAATACAGGCAAAGGCATCCGGATATGGAAAATTTCACAATAAAAAAGATAATATCACAAAAAGGGAACACAGAAAAGAAGATTAGTAAAGTAGAAGTTAAAAAAATAGAAGTTGAAGTTATGGAGTGCCTGTGAAGTGAAGGATTTGGTGTAGAAGGTCTAACACAGGTTACATCACAGCATGATGGTGTGAGTCCCCAAAGTAAGGAGAAGCAGGAAGATCTGGAGACATCTGAAGAAGAAATATGGACATGGAAAAGAAAAATAGATTTAGTATGGTATAATATTTATGCAAAGGAGAAAGCAAAACTATCGAATAGAAAAAGAGCAGCAACAAAGATATTTAAAGAGAAATACAGGCAAAGGAATCCAGACATGGGAAACTTTACAAAACAAAAAATAAGGAGACAAAGAGGAAAAGTAGAAATGGAGATTAATAATGGAGAAGTTAAAGAAGAAGAAACTGAGGTTATGGAGATCCTGCAAAGTGAAGGATTCAGCGTAGAAAGTCTAATTCAGAAAGCACCACAACAGGATGGAGCAATGGATATCCAAAGTAAGAGGAAACCTGTGAAACAGGAAGCAATTAGTCAGGTGCCATATGAAGATATTTTGGAGCCTTCCACAGGAAACCAGTATAAATGTTCACTCCAAGCTGGAAGCAAGGGAAGGAACAGGATACTGCGGAAACTCTGATGCAGTCAATGTTGAGGATTGATAGGCCAGTGAGTTCCCATATGCCAAAGCAACAGATGGCACAGGATGAAATTGAAGAGAATGTGCCACAGGAAGATGCAATAGAACTTTCTGTAGAATGCCCTCAGGAAATGGAAAACAAGGGATGTGCCCTCAGTTTGGAAGAAAATGAGCTAAGAGAAGAGTTGCTTGATTTAATAGACATAGATAGATATATTAAGATCAATCAAAGAAATAGACTGCAGAAGGTTAATAAAACCCAAAAAGTCAGAAGTCTGATAAAACAAATGAACACAGTAATTAGCACTGTCCATCAAGGTCCATGCAATATAACAGACGTAAACAGGATATATTACTGTGCAGCTAAATAAATAACTGATAAAGTTCTATCACAAGAACACAAGATAGTGAGGCAAAGGAAGGGGAGAAATCAAATACCATAATGGAAGTATCGAAAAGGGAAAACTATAAAGCAATTAAGACAAGGAGTGTCACTTTTAGAAGACTATAGATGAGGGAATAGGTCAACAAAAATACTAAGAAAGATAGATGTGTTAAAAGCAATGTGCAGTATTAGAACAGACCAGGATCTATCATGGACTATCACAAATAAACTAAAAATTTCAGGACAGGTGGAAAAACTTAGAAGATATACAGATAAATATAAAGGAAAAGTACAAAATACGCAATTTATTGATGACCCAAAAAGGTCTTATTGAGAATATTGGTCAGGTCTGACCATAAGCAAATCACCTTTGACATCCACATCCTACCCCCACCCCCCAGTAAGGAAACCTCCTTAAAAATCTTCCCCAAAGCCAACTTCATGCTACTGAAGTCAGAAGTGACAAACTTCACAACATCCATACAGACGGGATCTGGTAGTTCGACTGCAGAATCCTACACTAAGGCACTGTACGAGCACATTCACTCGTGCATGAATCGTGCCATCCCAAATAGAACCAAGATGCTCTTCTCCAAAAAAAGGAAGCCAATCTGGTGGTCCCCTGCTATAAACAAACTATACAACCAGAAGGAAGAAACTGTTGCAGAAAAGAGGAAAATCCAAGGATGCAAAAAACTCATTCACCAGCCTCAGTAAGAAGCTGAGATCCCTCATAAAATCCTCAAAAGCTAGCTATGAAAATAAAATTGCCAAAGATTCCAAAGACAACCACAAGGCATTCTATAGTTATGTCAAGAATCTAAATGGCAATGCTCAGATCTGCTCTGAGCTACAACAGAATGGCATTAAATATACTGATCCCAAGGATAGTGCCAATATCCTGGCAGATTGATTTAGTGCCAACTTCACCCCCTCTCTCCCCCTAAAGGGCCCATCTCAATACCAAAAGATTGTCAAATTCCGATAACCACGGCCACACAGGTAGAAACCGCACTCTCCAAAGTTAAGAATGCAGCATCCATGGGACCAGATTACATCCCAGGCTGTGTACTACATGCACTACAAAATGAACTGGCACCTCACCTAAGTGTCATGTTTAATCATAGCCTCACCTCAGGCTTCGTGCCCACTGAGTGGCACACAGCTACATTTATCCCGCTCCACAAGGGAGGATCTGCCTTGGATCCCGGGAACTACTGCCCCATCAGTCTGACAAGCCTGATCTGCAAGGGCATGGAACGCATTATCATGGAACTTATAAACAAAGACATTGTCAACCTTCAAACACTGGACCCCACCCAGTTTGGGTTTGTGAAGGGCTGATCTTGTCTCCTGAATCTGAATCAGTCTCCAGAGCTGTGGATGAGGGTAAGATGGTCCACACAGCCTATCTGGACCTCGCCAAGGCCTTCAACACCATCCCCCACTCTGAAATCATAGATAACCTTACTAAGCTGGACATAAATCCCTACGTCACTCGATGGGTTGCCAACTGGCTTACTGACAGAACCCAGAGAGTAAAAGTAGCCGACTCCAAATCCAGCTCCAGACAAGTGACAAGTGAAGTACCTCAGGGTTCAGTCCTGGGACCACTCTTGTTTGGCATCTACTTCTCTGAAGTATAGGCCAACACTAAGGGACTCTGGCTAACAAAGTTTGCAGATGACTGCAAAATGGGAGCCATTATTGAATCCCCAAATGATGTGGATGTTCTACAAAAGGGCCTTACAGAAACAGATGCCTGGTGCCAGAGACATGGGCTCAAGCTTAATGCCAAGAAATGCATAGTTATCCCCTTTGGAAGAAAAACATGTATCCATGAATTACCACATAGGTGGCAGGACAATAAACATTGAAAGTGTGATGAGAGACTTAGGGACACAGGTGGACAGTGGTCTCACTTTCAATAACCACATCACCACAACAGTCATTAAATCCTTCTATGTGGCACACCTCATCACTAAGGGCTTTTCATCCAGAAAAACAGAGGTCATTGTCCCACTGTACTCATCCCTCATTAGACCCATTATAGAGTATAATGCCCCATTTGGTATGTACCTCACAAGACATCTGCAACAGCTGGAAAGGCCACAGAAATACCTCACTAAAAGAATCACAGGCCTAAAGCAGATGCCATATGCTGACCGTCTAGAAAAACTCCAGCTATACTCTGTGGCATATCGTCTACTTAGAGGCAATCTCTGCTTAACATACAAGGCCATGTCAAACCCTGTGCTGTTGGACATGCTCCACTTAAAGAAATCCCAATCCCTCAGAGTCACACGCTCCAGGGATCTAAATCTTGTCATCACAATGAACAAAACATGCTGGAGGGATAGGTTCTTGACCCAGAGACTCCCCATACTCTGGAATAGACTGCCCATACATGTCAAGCAGAGCACCTCATTGGCCCTCTTCAAAAGGAACCTTGATGATTGGATGGGAGATAGGGAATTCACCCCAGGTATTATGTCAGTCGCCCTGCTAGACAGGGGTCCAGAGAAGTAAATATTGTGGGAAGAAATATCCGGGGAATTGTTATGGGTAGGCTTGCATAGGCCCTAGGGCCGATAGCCTAGTACCAACCTATCAACCTATGAATAGGGAAACAAGGTAAAAGGAATTGAAAGACTACCAAAAAAAAAAAAAAAGAAATAGATACATTTTGGCGAAATATCTATGAAGATCCTATGGAACATAACAAAGATGCTAAATGGATAGAAGAAATAAATGAAAAAATAAGAAGTTTAAAGGTACAGGATATGAAATGGGATGAAGTAACAGCCAGAGAGATTGAAACAAAGTGAAGAAAAGCCTCTAATTGGAAAACCCCAGACCCAGATGCAGTACCTAACTTTTGGTTAAAAGTATTAACACCTTTGCATGAAGATTTAACCATGAGTAAGAACTGTTTATATGTACACCCACAACAGACACCAACCTGGCTAACAACAGGAAAAAAGTGCTCCGACTTAAGAGTGAACCTGCAAGCTACCCTAAAAAGTATAGACCAATATCCTGCCTTCTGATGATGTATAAATTATATACAGGAAATGATGCTGACAGAGTTTATAGTCATTTAGAAGAAGACTCAATTATGGCAGTAGAACAAAAGGGCAATAAAAGAAAGTCATATGGAACAAAGGATCATTTTTTGTTAAATAAAGTCAGAGTGTAGAACTGTAAAAAAGGGGAAGAATGTAAGTTTGGCATGGTTTAACTACAAAAAAAATTTGATATTATCCCACATTCATGGATAAAAGAGTGCTTAAAAATGTATAAGATGCACTCTACACTGATCGACTACATTACAGTGACCATGAAACAGTGGCAGACCACTTCGCAACTAAGCCATGATAAAGGACAAATCCTTATCCCAGGGATAAAAATTCAAAGGGGCATATTCCAGGGTGACTCTCTGTCACTGTTGCTATTCTGCCTTGCCCATAACCCATTAAGCTGTTTACTTAACAGCTTAGGCCATGGCTATAATTTGGCTCCTAGAAAACAACAAAGTGTAAAGAATTCTCATCTGTTCTTTGTCGATGATTTAAAACTGTATAGCTCATCAGATGAGGAACTGAAAGCTGAACTGCAGGTTGTCCAAACTTTTTCAGATGATATAAGAATGTCATTTGGTCTTGATAAATGTGCAAAAATAACCTTTAAAGCAGGAAAATTGCAGCACCAGGAAACATCAGTTTGGGACAGGAATATGATATAAAAGAACTTGAGCAAGAGGGAGTGTATAAACATTTGGGATCTGATGAAGGATCAACAATAAAACATGAACATATGTGAGTAAAACTTAGTAAGGAATACTTTAGAAGACTAAAATTAATCCTGAAAACAGCTTTGACATCTAGGAACAAAATCCTAGCTATAAACCAGTTTGCTCTTCCTGTCCTATATTACAGTTTTGGAGTGACTGACTGGCCCCAAAATGTGTTGGATAGATTAGAAAGGAAAACAAAAAGGATGCTTCATGTTCACCAAATGATTTATAAAAATCAGTGCATACCAAGATTATATATTCCCTGTTCCGAAGGAGGGATGGGCCTCCTTGAAACGGATTACATCTATAGATCTGCAATCGTGGGAGTCCACACATATCTACTGACCTCACAAGACCCAAATGTAGTGAAAGTTTTGAAACACAAGGAAAATAAATCTAAGATGACTTCTCTATTTAGTCAAGCAGGAATAGAAATCAAATTAGAAGTAGATAAAACTCAGGCAGCAACTAAATGTGCCAAAAAAAACAAAAAAAAAGTATATAAGGTGAAGGACCAGATGAGAAGGCAAGAAATGTGGAAAAACCATAAATATAACTGCAAGTATAGAAAACTTCTGGAAGAACCTCATGTTGATCAGGAACGAATGCAGGAATGGTTAAGAAGGGGTGAATTCAAACCAAGATATCAAAGGTTAATATTGGTAGCCCAAGACAGTGGGCTACGTACATGCTGGTTTACAAAGTCCATTGAACATGTGGGAGAAACAGACAAATGTAGGTTTTGTAAAACCAAATTTTAAACAGTCACACACGTCGTTGCTGGTTGTGACATACTAATGGCAGAAGGACTGTATACTGAAAGGCATAATGATGTGGCAATACTGTTGCACTGGAGATTGTGCAAACATTATGGTAGTGAAGTGTCTGAAAAACACTGGAAACATGATCCACAAAGCATTCTAGAAAATGATGAAGTTTATATCACATGGGATCACCCATTACTAACAGTTCAAAAGATAGATGCTAGAAAACTGGATATAGTGGTCCATGAAAAAAGGACAAAAGTCACACTGATCATTGAAATCGCAACACCCAGTGACTATAGTATCTTGCATACAGAGAGACATAAAGTCATACAATATCAGGCTTTGCAGGCAGAAATGAGAGCAATGTGGAAGAAAGATACCCAGACAGTTCCAATAGTAGTAGGAGCAACAGGTCTTATAAAAAAGAATCTACAGTCGTATTTAGATGTGTTACCAATCCATGTAACCCCATATGAATTGCAGAAGGAGTTATTCATGGGCACATTGCAGGTGCTGTGAAGAGCACTTTTGGCTCACATCAAAGATTAAAACAATACTAATTTCATGAACGTTAATCGTACTTTGACTTAGGAATGGGATCCATTCCCATCATTGTATTAGAAACCCAAAGGATTTGGAGAAATTAAAAAGCAGCAAACCAGTGGTACATTCACCAGGTGAATCCTCAGTGAGCTTTTATGGAATATCTGCTCTCTCATCCTCTTTATCTTGCTTCATGATATATAACATTTTCTACAAAACATTTCCTATTTCCTTATTTATACTTCTTAAAAGCTTTTACAAATTTTCTCCTGTATTTCCTGTAAATTCCTTGATTAAAATGAATTCAGTTGCTGTACTGTTCTTGTACTTCTTCTCGGACTGATAAATCATTCCCAGTTATGTAATTTTCTGGCTGTTCCCCCTTTTTTATGTCTTTCATCCTACTCTTTCTTCTTGTTTCCTGAATCTTAGTTTCCCTCGTGAAATGTCCTGTCACTGGCTTTATATTTGTAAAACTTAATAGGCTATGGTCATTAAGAACAGAACTGTTGTTTTCAAAATTTCCATTTGGAACTAAACAATGATGTACTAGATTTTTCACATCCTATAAGATAAGTTTTGCACAATTTAAGAATTTCTTAAAAAAAATAAAAACTTTTCCATCTGTCAGAAAATAAAATTAAAGTTATCCTCATAGCTAACAATTTAGCAGGAAAGAATAATATTAATAGTCACTCACCTGTTCGTGTTTCTGTTCAGCATCTCCAGCCATATCAGTTGCACAAATAATAAAGTACTGCTATGATACTTCTTTACACCTTCAAAATGAACATGGCTGTTCGAGCTTGCAAACTCTGTCTGCAGCAGTGTTATATAGCTGAACAACAGCAATCAGAGATACTATACCCAAAAAAGTTAGAAAGAATGTAGAAAAGAATTTTGGAGTAAAAGTATGGGAAATTCCAAATATAAGGTTTATATACAACCATGAGGCCAATGTCCAATAACTGTTACCTCAGAGTGCTTTATATCAAACCCTAATAATACCATGAGCTTGTTAGTACTTCTTTACCATTTCCAAAACACAGATTAGTGTCTTATGTACACTTGGTATTGCAAATGATTTTTGCATAGCAAATTTAAACATATTTTTCTTTCTGCATTAAACAAAAACATAGGTGTATACTAGGCTAATGACAGCTGGGCCCTTTGTAAGTCTAACAACAGCAATGCAGCCCAAATGTATCCCATAAGTTATTGTGTCTTAGGATATTTTAACTGATAAATGTTAGTTAGGGCATGATTTAACAGCTGCACCTGACCATCAGAGATGCATGTGTAAGACCAGGGGTGAAATTCCAGTTTTCCATCCACTGATCCAGGTTGCTCTTGAAAAGAGTTAGAGGACGGCTCTGCTTCTCATGGATGGGAAGCCTATTTCAGAGGATGGCGATTCTCTGAGATACATATCTGTCTCTCCAACTTGTCTTATTTATGTCACAGGCAAAGTTTAAATTTTCTGATCTAGTAGTTCTGTGGATTCTGTGGATATGCAAAAGGTCCAGCAGAGTGGGATCTGAGGATGTCTTGTATGCCAGGCAAAAATCACCTCTCAGCAATCTTTAGGAAACAAAGTATACAGATAGGGTTCTGACATGATCTATATAGGATGCTGTGTGTATGTCTTGTATTCTGTTTGCAAGGAACCTCTGTGGACATTCCAGTTGTTGCATGTGCCTGGTCAGGTACATACCGAGGGGGGCATTATGCTTAATGATGGGTCTGATGAAGGATGAATACAGTAGCACAATGACATCCCTGTACCTAGATGCCATGTCTTTATTTATAAATTGAGTGACACAGAATGATTTTCTTACTTGATCTAAACCCAGGTTACTGTCTACTGTACATGAGTCCTCATCCTACATTATTGTGTCTATTTATATGAGTATTTTATCAAAGAGGTAATTTCCCTGGGTGGTAGTCTTCTAAAAAGGTGCTATTGCTTATTTCTTGGCACTGAGTTTGAAGCCATGGCTTTGGCACCAGTCATTTGTCTGTGTTAGACCTTCCTGTAAGATGTTAGTATCCTGGGGGGGGGGGGGTCTGTGATTTTTCCTAGATTGCATTCATCTGCAAACTTGGTAAGCCAGAGGCCAATGACATTGGACTTGACTTCTCAAAAATAGATTCCAAAGAGAAGTGGACCCAGCACAGAGCCCTGGGGGACTCCAATGGTGACCGACCTCTTTGTGGTACTTGTTTGTCCAATCCTAACATCCTGGGTTGTGTTTGTGAGTCAACTGTCTATTCAACGAGTTACATAGGGGTTTAAGACTAATTCCACAAGGTTACTTACAATCCTGGAGCAATGTATTGTATCAAAAGCCTTAGTTAGATCCAATGTATTGTATCAAAAACCTTACTTAGATCAAGGTAATTGCCTTGGTGACCTTCTCAAAGAAGTTCACCAGGTACAGTGAGAATGACTTGCCTTTGACAAAACCAAACTGGGCTGGGTCCAGTGTTTGAAGGATTCATATGTCACTGTTAATCTTGTCTGTGATAATTCTTTCCATGGCTTTGCATATGGGACTAGTCAAAATAGTAGGTCTGTAGTTCCTGGGATCCATTGATGATCCACCCTTGTGCAGAGAGATGACAGTTTCAGTCCCCTGTTTGCACGGCATGAAACCTCTGCAGAGGCTGTGGTTGAATAGTAACTCTAGTAGCTCTGATAGGTCATATTTCATGCTATTTAGTAAGCATCCTAGGATGTTATCGGGGCCATTGAAGCTGTACTTTTGTGGTTAGAGACCACATCTAAGACTTGCTCTCTACTGGTTGTTGGAGAGGTTATGTTAGGTAGTATTTCCTTGGTGGTCTGGGAATTGGGTGTGGGGTAAAGTTGGAGATGAATTAGTCATCCAGGAGATTTGTAATATCTACTGGATCCCTGAACGCGGCTCCACTTAGCAGCAGTTCAGCACACTGTTGTGTACTGCTTTTGAGGTTTTGGACATAACTAAAGAAGACCTTATGGTTGTTCTTGGCCTGAGAGTTTATCTTTACCTCAAAATGTGCTTTGTTGGACTTAATTAGTCCTCTTAGATTTCCATTCAGTTTGATGAGAGATTTTTTTTTTATACTTTTTGGTGTTCCACTTTCTAATTTTTGATGTGCCTTTTTTCCTTTTGTTATACAACTTGCCTGTTTAATTCTGGATTTGACCAGGGTAGTTTATTTTTTGAGTTAGTTTTGGGCTTACTTTTGGTAGGAACAGCAGCTGCTACACAGTCATTGACAAGGTTGTACAGAACTTCTGAGAATAATTCTGTATAGGCTTCTGTGTTGTCTAGGTTTGGAGAGGCTTGAAATTTTGACAGCTTATCACTTAATAAAACATAGTTTGCCTTGAGGTAGTTTCTAACTCTTACATGGTATGCTGGGGTTACAGAACTGATTTTTATTTTGTAGGAGACTGTTTTGTGTTCTAACCTTACCTGAAAGGATACAACACTGCGGAAGGTGCAGTGTTCTCCCATATTTGTGAGTATCAGGTCCAATACGTTTGTACCACCTGTAGGCATATGCATTAACTGGTCCAGGGTGTTTTTTTTACAAAGCCTAGGAATCTTGGTGCCCACAAATTAGGGGACATGTAAGATTCACAGTTTATAGAGGGATAATTAAAGTCCCCATGAGTATGGTATTTGATTGAATGGTGAGTGTCTCCAATAGGTCTAAGTGTGAGCTATTTGTTTCATGGGATAGAGGGTGACATCTAGCTGCTACAATATGATATAGTATGGGACTTTGCCCATGGTAACCTGGACATGGGGGACTCCAGTGCATCATGCTGTTCAACCTAGAGGTATGCTTGTTACTGATGTAGACTGTGACACTTTAGTCCCATCTGTGCAGTTGTTGGTCTAAATTTGTGGAAGGTACTGAAGCCTTGTATTGCTAGGATTCTCTTTTTGGGTTTAAACCATATCTTGGTAACTGTGCAGATGCCTCCATTCTCCAAGGAGGGAGTGGAGCTTCTTAGTTAGACTCCTGTCATTGAGCCGTAACACCTTTAAACTGCCTCCAGTAAATTTTGCTAAGCTGGAAGGTTTGTCAATTTGGCATTGCCTAAAAAAGGCTTTTTGGGGGAGGAGAATGTTTCAGCCAATATTCTAACACCTAGATGGGACAGGTATATACCATCCTTGGCAAAGTAACATAGTTTGTTAACCGTGTCCTCTGACAATGACAAAAATTGTATCCCCCTAGAATGACACCAAGAATTAAGCTAATTATTTAACCAGTCATTTTATGTTCGTATTGTGGCATCATCCCTGTTGAAGGTAGAAAACTGATCAACGCTAGGCACATACCAGCCTGTGACACATAGTCCATGAGCTCCATAATGACTATCTTCATATAATCTAGGAAAGTTCATTTCAGGTCATGTACATCTACATGGACTATGACTGAATCATACTGGTGTCTGTGGTGCAATGACTTAAGTGCATTAGTAACTTGGTCAGTTACCTATCAGGACCAGGATCCTCCATTATTTTTTCTTGTTCAGACTGGTGTGTGGGACATCAGTATGTTGTACAATGGAGTCCTCTGTGACTAGAGTCCTAGTTAGTGGACTGGCTTGCCTTATGGGCTTGGTATTTGAGGTCCAACTGGGTGTGGCTGTATGTCAGTATTAGATGTTAATTTTATTAAGTATTTTCAGGTTTGCTGAGGGTAGTTTTTGCAGGTGGAATGTCTGGGAAGTCTTTGGGGTTTGGGGAGATTGAAGTTAAGTGCCTCACTATAAGTAGGTCTATGTGTGGGGTGCATTACTGCTCTACTCTTACAGAGTTACTGGTACAGTTTCAGAAGTAGTTTCTTATGGAAATTTGAGTACTGTCTACATCCATACAGGTCACTACTAACTACTGCTGCAATGTACCAAATTTGTACAAGCACTTTAAACACAGGAAACTGGCTTTTAAGCCCTTTGGTCAATAAAACAACTACACTTACAACTTACTTATGTATTTCCCCACACAGATAGACCAGGCCACCACCAACTGCCACTTGATGGAATATATGTCTCCGGTTAATGCAATAACACTAAAAAAAAAAAAAGATTGTTTGAGAGTATAATGCTACCACAACACATAAAGCAAAAATAAAGCAGGAGCACTCTAAAAAGTTAACTTAAGTGCAAAACAATAAAATAAATTTCCATCTGCTGTACTGGTGAAGTACCTAAATGCCTAAAATATGTGTCAACATACTGAAAACATAGATACATTGTTGAAGTCTTTGAATAAAATAATGTGTAAAATTTCTGGTTTCCAATATTTTGAAACATCAGAATCATTTTCTTGTGATGTAGCTCACTGTCTTTTTAGCACAAAGGGATACAGCTGAAAAAGTGACTGGATGAGTGTGATTGACTTGCAACCTGCAGGCTGGAAAAGCTGACCAGAGAGGGCGGGAATGACCAGCTGACACTGGGCCACCTGCCTTGAGGTAAGTGATAACACCTCAGCCCACTGCAAGGCTGACATGTGGCAGAGGCTTGGTACCCAAGCAGACATAACACAAGTGAAACGTAAATGTCCCAACATATCCTTGTTCAACCCATCTCTGGGTTATCCATAAAATATAAGGGATGTATATATATATATATATATATATATATATATATATATATATATATATATATATATATATATATATATATATTTACACACACACACACACTATATATATATATATATATATATATATATATATATATATATATCTGTGTGTTTATATATATATATATATATATATATATTTATATATGAATATATATATATATATATATATATATATATATATATATATATATATATATATATATATATATATATATATATATATATATATATATATATATATATATATATATATATATATATATATATATATACATATATATATATATATATATATATATATATATATATATATATATATATATATATATACATATATATATATATATATATATATATATATATATGTATCTATATATGTGTGTGTGTGTGTGTGTGTTTATATACGGGTTTACTTTAATTGGTCGAAAGACCATATACTTGAACATTATTTTCACAATACGAAAATAACGAAAACTGAAATCCCTTTTTCCTAGGGCAAGTAAACATTTGCCTAACATAGGGTAATAGGCCCTTTTCCCCACTGTAGTGCAATCCTGGAGTTGGTATATATAGTTTGTGATTTTAATTTTCCTTATTTTCATCTCACAAATATAAAGTTCAAGTTTTTTAGCTTTCAAGTATGCAAAGTAGATCCATATATGTGTGTGTGTGTGTATATATATATATATATATATATATATATATATATATATATATATATATATATATATATATATATATAGGTTCATATGTTCATAGGTAGGTACTAGGCTATCGGCTCTAGGGCCTATAAATTATTTTCCTGTGCCACTGTCGAGCAGAGCCACAGAAGTGATCCCTGGGGTGAATTTCCTATTTCCCATCCAATCATTAAGATTTTTCTTGAAGAGTACTAATGAGGAGCTTTGTTTGATATTGATAGGTAGTTTATTCCAGAGTATGGGAAGTCTTTGGGACAGGAATCTAGCCCTCCGGCATGTTTTGTTTATTATGGTGACAAGGTTTAGGAACCTAGAGCGTGTAGCTTGGAGGGATTGGGACTTCTTTAAGTGGAGCATGTCCAGCAGCTCTGGGTTTGACATATCTTTGTATGTTAGGCAGTGATCACCTCTGAGTAGGTGATATGCAATGGAATAAAGCTGGAGTTTTTTGAGACGGTCTGTGTAGGGCATCTGTTTGAGACCGGTAATCCTCTTTGTGAGGTATTTCTGTGGCCTTTCCAGTTGTTGTTGTTGATGTCTTGTGAGGTACATACCAAAAGGGGCGTTGTACTCTATAATGGGTCTAATGAGTGATGAGTAGAGGGGAACAATGACCTCTTTTTTTCTGGATGAGAAACCTTTTGTGATGAGGTGTGCTACATTGAAGAATTTCCTGACTACTGTGGCGATGTGATTATCAAAGGAGAGACTACTGTCCACCTGTGTCCCAAGGTCTCTTATCACACTTTCGGTGTTAAGTATACTACCACCTATGTTGTAGTTCATGGGTACAGAGATTTTACCAAAGGGGATGACAATGCACCTTTTCTCATTGAGCTTGAGGCCATGGCTTTGACACCAGGCATCTGTCTCAGTGAGGCCCTTTTGTAGGATGTCCACATCGTTAGGAGTTTTGATTATGGCTCCTAGTATGCAGTCATCTGTGAACTTCATTAGCCAAAGACCTTCTCTGTTAGCCTGTACTTCAGAGAAGTAAATACCAAACAGGAGTGGACCCAGGACTGAACCCTGTGGTACTCCACTTGCCACTGGTCTGAAGTCGGATTTGGAGCCTGCTACTTTCACAGTGTGGGTTCTGTCAGTGAGCCAGTTGGCAACCCATCTTGTGACATAGGGATTTATACCTAGTTTAGTGAGTTTATCTATAATTCCAGATTGGAGGACAGTGTCAAAAGCCTTGGCAAGATCTAGATAGCCTGTGTGAACCACCTACCCTCGTCTATGGCTTTGGTGACTGCTTCAAAGAAGTCTATCAGGTTTAGGAGACATGATATGTTTTTCACAAACCCGAACTGGGTGGGCCGAGAATTTTGAGATTACCAATGTCTTTGTTTATAAGTTCCGTGGCCTTGCAGACCAGGCTCATCAGGCTAATGGGGCGGTAATTCCTGGGGACCGTGGTGGCTCCCCCCTTGTGGAGTGGGATAACCGTCACTGTGCACCATTCAGCGGGCACAAAGCCTGAGGTGAGGCTATAATTGAACATGGTACTTAAGTGGGGTGCTAGTTCATTTTGTAGTTCATGTAGAAGGCAGCCTGGGATGTTGTCTAGTCCCATGGATGCTGTGTTCTTGGCTTTGAAGAGTGTGGTTTTTACCTGTGCAGCCATGATTACAGAAACTTTGCATTCTTCCGGTATAGAGATGGGCTCTTTAGGGGGTGAGAGGGGGGTAAAGTTAGCACTGAACCTATCTGCCAGAATGTTGGCAATATCAGTTGGGTCTGTATATTTAGTGCCATTGTGTTGTAACACAGAGCAGATCTGAGTGTTGCCATTGAGATTCTTGACATAGCTATAGAATGCTTTGTGGTTGTCTTTAGAATCAGTGGTGATTTTGTTTCCATAACTAGCTTTGGAGAATTTTATGTGGGATCGCAGCTTCTTACTGAGGCTGAGCAGGGAGCTCTTCCACTCATGGGATTTTACTCTCTTTTGCAGCAGTTTCTTCCTTCTGTTGTACAGTTTGTTTATGGCAGGGGACCACCAGATTGGCTTCCTTTTTTGGAGGATAGCGTCTTGGTTCTGTTTGAGATAGCACGATCCATGCACTTGTGCAAGTGCTTATAAAGTGCAATTGTGCAGGATTCAGTAGTCATAACTGTATTGTCCATTTGCATGGGTGTCATGAAGTTCACCACTTCTGTCTTAAGAAGCATGAAATTGGCTTTGGAGAAACTTTTTACCATGGTTTCCTTAATGGGGGGTGGGGGCAGGATGTGGATATCTAGGGTAATTAGCTTATGGTTGGATCGGACCAATGAGGCGTTGACTTCAGGTGTGGAACACTGGTCACTCATGTTGGTAATGACTAGATCTAGGATATTGTTGCCCCTGGTAGGGGTGTGGATAAGGTGATCCAGGGCATTGGAGTTTATGAATTCCAGAAAACGTTGATCGAAGGAGTGGTACATGAGTAGTTTTCCCAGTTAATGGTGGGGTAGTTGAAATTGCCCATCATTAGGGTGTTTGGTTGAACCCTAATATTTTCCAGTACATCAAGAAAAGAGGAGTGGGAATACTGGGGCATGGTGGGGGATCTGTAGCAAGCTACAATTTGGATTGCAGTTTTGCCCAGAATTAGTTGCACTTGGATAACCTCGGCTGCATTATGCTGAGCAACTAGCCTGGAGGTGTGGATATCCTTAATGAATATGGACATATATATATATATATATATATATATATATATATATATATATATATGTATATATATATATATATATATATATATATATATATATATATATATATATATATATATATACATATATATACTTATATGTATATATGTATGTATGTATGTGTGTATATATATATATATATGTATATATATATATATATATATATATGTATGTAGAGACAGAGAGAGCTACACACACACACACACACACACACACACACACACACACACACACACACACACACACACACACACACACACACACACACACACACACACACATCCAAAATGTGCACGAGAATGAATGAGTAGCACATGGATAAAATACCCACTATCACCATAAAAACAATGCATCACCACAAAAATCCAATAGTAGTAAAGATGATTATTTGCAAGAAGCTTATTTCCAATTGTCAGACCATAACATATACCAATTATAGGTTCATAGGTAAGTACTAGGCTAGCTGCCCTTGCGGGCATTTTAAGTCTAGCCAATTTTCTTTTTTGTGCTTGAAGTAACCTATCCCATTTAGATATAGATTGTCCTCACCCGTCCCATGATCGATAATTATGTATTACCCTTAATGAGAATAACTGGGATTATAACATAGATAAATTTGAGGGGACCCATGCATACAGGAAAGCATTTAGGAAATGCATCTGTCCATTAGTAGTGCAGGGACATTTCTGGGGTAAAAGTTCTGTTTTCCATCAATAGATCTAAGTTACACTTGAAAATGGACAGGAATGAGCTTTGTTTTATGTGGATAGAGAGTGTTTCACAGCAGCAGTATTCTCTGTGAAATACACCTGTCCATCCAAACAGCTCTGTTGATGGTGCAGAAGAGGTTTAGAACCCTAGACCAAGTATGTCTGATGCCATTCTGATGTGCAATAAATCCATCGGTAATGGGTCAGAGGATGCTTTGCATGCCAGACACAGGTCACTTTGGTAGGATACTAGCATTTGTACCTTGATCCCATTATGTTATTTAAGAAACCTTTGGATGATTTCGTACAGTGTTTTATTTTTGTTTTGCTCTTCAGTGGAACAGCTTGGGAGTAGGGTTGCCAGATGTCCGTTTTTTGACCGGACTGTCCGGTTTTTTGAAAAGTTGTCCGGTTAGAAATTCCATTCAAAACCGGACTTTTGTTTTGTTTTTAAATTTTGCATCACTGACGCTGATGTCATCACGTGCGCAATGACATCAGGTCCCTCAGGGCTACCAGCCTGTCGGAATTGAGCTCAAGGAGCTCACTTCCGGTAGTGCGAGCGGGAAGCAGAAGCCAGCATTTAAGGAAGGCAGCATTTTCAGAATGCAAGCGAGCAACAAGAGTTCAACTTTGATCGTAGTGGCAGCAGTTCCACTTTGGATAATGTAGCAGATATCCATGTCGGTATGTGAATAAGCAACATTAGTCTAGGCTTTGATTTGCACCATTCATCTGCATTCTCTGTCTCTGTCTGAACATAGTCATATTGCAAGTTTAGGTCACTGGAAGGTTACATGGCAGTCCCGAAAACTGCTGAGGGCTGATGAGAAAAATACTATATTTAACTTGAGTACTGAGGAAATGCTTTTAAAGATTATGTGTTCATCCAAGAGTCATTAGTGATTTGTGTTTGCTCAGGTATGAATCCAGCACACAATGCGGTCATACGTATCTTTATTGAGGACGTCTTTCGGTTTTAAAACTGCTCTGTTTCGGTTTCCTTTTTATCTGTCATTTGAATCGTTGCTTATGCTGTACGAAGTTTACGAACACCAACATGTGTATTTTGAACATTAAACAACGTGTTTTTATCTTTAACTATGTTACTTATTTGTATTTGTTGTAATAGTAAATGTTATAATAATATATGATTGTTAAAATAACTAAATGAACAACCGGACTAGTGAAGTTCCAAAGACAGCTTCCTTTATAACACTAACATCCAGTTCTGGTACTTCTCACAGCTACACTCGGATTAGGCACGTTTTAGTATAAACGACATGCCCGTGAGCTTTGGCGCAATGACGCTTTTAAGCGTATGATGCTTCCGTGTTATTTTTTTTTTTTCCGTGTAGTAACTTCAGTTGATGGGAATGGAGTCTCCAGGTGAAGGTTCGGCATTTGGTTAGGTTCTTAATAAACACAGTAGCAAGATCTGCTAGCAAGCATGTGGTTGTAATTTTCTTCAAGACTAATCTTTCTTTTTTGATCACTGAAGTTAAAAGTACAAAGGAATCTCTAAATAAAGATACTGCCGTACTCCAAACACAAGATGACAGCTATTTGGTAGTTTAACTCCTTGTTTTCTCTTCAGGAAACTAAGGTTTCTTGCATATTCTAGTCATTTCTCATCTTTGTCCTAAGCATGTTTTTCTACTGTGTATGCTAACACTGCGCCTTAGTGATTTGATTTTGTTGAGGGTAATGTTATGACATGTGTTCTCACATGGACAGAATAGTTAATTTAAGATGTTACAGTCCGTGTGAAAGGAGCATATTGCCAAAGTTGCTGGATACAGTAAACTTGTTTAAAACTGTTAAAACTTTGTAGCAACCTATTGTGACTGCATGTTTTTAAACTGTAAGCGTTCTCTTGTTATTGTTTTTATATAAATAACGATGTGAGGTAGACTTTATAAAATAAAATTTTCACTTTCAAAAAGGCAGCATAACTGAGCAAGAAAAAGAGAACTAGTAGCTAGCTGTTATAGGTAATATATGGCTGTAGTAAATAGAAAGCCATGAAACTCTGACTGATGTTATTAGCTGTAGCCTGTAGTATCAGCATTGGGAGTTTGCAGAGACAGTGGTACTGTGAGGGCCTGGCCTGCTGAGACTAAAAGTGATGAGGGTGGGATGAATCAACACAAAATGATGTGGTTTGTTGCAGGAATGTTTACCTCGGTCATGCAGACAACCAGATATTCATATCTCTCAGCTCTTTCTGATTTGAAAGGACTTCCCTGATTTTGTGTTATATGTGAGGTAGTTTTTAGTAAGGCTTTTGGTTTCTGGTAAATCCTTCAAGCTTGCAGTCACTAAATGGTGACTGATGCTTGAGCTTTCTTCTTTGCAACCTACAGAAAATGTACACAGGAATATTTAAACTCCCTCACTAATTTTGTGCCTTTGAACCTGATTCTTGCATCTGGGGGTTCACAGTTATATGAATGCATTACTGTGCTGACCTTATTTTTAATAAGAGTTGGACGGCTAAGATTTTCAGGTCTGTTATTGATGTAAGGTATGATTGTTGTTAATACTGTCATTTCTTAGAACATTTTAAAATGTTATCATCCCAAACTTGGGAAAACAATGTGCAATGCTGTTTAGATGAATGTGAGATTTAAAGGCAGAGTAGTTTTAATGCTAAGTCTGTTTTTATTGTGAGACTGTATTGCTTTGTTAGTTTGTGCTATAAAATTTGAAATAAATGTTTTAAATTAAATCTAAATATCTGTAATAACTGTAGAATAAAGCACAAGACAGTATGCAGAGTGAGAGTTTCTAACTGTGTTTATGGCAACTGGGGAGAAATCGGCTGAAAGCAGGCACCCAGAACAGAAAAAGAGGGCGTTCCCATCAACTGGTGTCATGATGAGGTCACACAATGGGTGGGGCAGGGGTGGGAGAGGGGTGGGAATGGGCGGAGTTATGGGTGATGCAAGGGGCGTGACCTTAGTCCGGTTTTAGCCACAAAGAAAGCTGGCAACCCTACTTGGGAGGTGTGGATCTAAGATAATAAGCTGATCACTACAACAATGTAGCAATTGGGTAATTACAATGAGGTGCTTTTTTATCATCTCTTGAAGAGCTGAGGGGTAGGGCCCATTGAACCAGCTACTCTTTTGGTGGTAAGTGTAGAACAGAGCGGTGTGTTTTGTATCTTTAAGATGCATTTCCAAGTGTAGGCACATACATATAAATAGTGAACATGTGCAAGCAGCAATGCCACTTTGAGAGAACAGCTAGAGTGTTAACATGTATGAGTGCAGTAGTCATTCTGTTTATAAGTTTATTTAAGTTTAAATTGCTATATGTTGTATATAATAAAGCTGCTTGAACCAAACTCACAACTGTTTGTCTATTTTATCCTGACCAGACGAGCAACATGGTGTCAGAACCAGGACTGAGAGTGCAACTTCTTCAAGCCATGAGGTGCAGAGTTGATGGTAAAGGTATATTGAGCAGTCTAGGTGAAACATGTGCTCAAACGATTAAAAAAGGCCAGAAACAAACTTCAGGTAACCAGAACTCGCACAAATTATTTAATTTGTAAAGAAAACAATACGAAGCATTTGTAAAGCACAAAACACATTATTAATAAAACGAGTAGCACAAAACATATTATTAATCAAACAAAAGGCAAAAAATGCATTATTGATTAAGCAAAGTGTTTGAAATCACGATATTTGATAAAATTATCAGAAATACTTATATGGGGTTCAGAGTTACCTCTGATATGCATAACGAGCATGTTTAAAGTAAAATGAGCACAAGAAAAGTATAATGAACATGCTTAAAAGGGCATAACAAGTGCAATAAATGGCAAAATAAGCTTAGAAAAGCAAGGCAACTGCATGTTTCTTAGTGAACGACTGGTTTTGGCATGAGCTACTATTTCACATTGACTGAAGCCATTCAAAGCATAACTAGAGTTGTTTGAAGTATCTCAGAGTGTGCAAAGTGTTTGCATTGTGTGCTTTATTACAGTGCAATTAGTTCAAAGTGTTTATTGTGTGTAAAGTGCAGTTATTTTGCAAAGTACAGTCAGAATAGACATTTCGAAAAGTTTCTTGTGCTGTGTACATTTGTTCTAAGAGTGTCACTATTTCAAAGTGTTTCTTATACTGTACAAAGTTATTTCGCAAAATACAGTCATTTCAAAGGGTTTCTTGTGCTGCATACAGTTCATTTGCAAAGTGCAGCCATTTCGAAGTGTTTCTTACTCCGAGTTTCTTGTGCCATGTACAGTTTATTCACAAAGTGCAGTAATTTTGAGGTGTTTCTTAGACTGATGAGTGGTTTTGCAAAGTACAGTGATTTCAAAGTGTTGTTGTGCTACAGAGACTATTTTGCAAAGTGCAGTTGTTTCAAGGGGTCTGTTGTGCTATTGAGCATAGTTACAAATTCTGGCATAAACTTCTGGCAATATATGTGTGTATGTTCATACATGATTTCAAGGGCCTTTACTACTGTGTGGTGATATGGCAGATGCATTCCGCAGACCCAGAAGAGGGGGAAAATAGACATATTGTTGTGATGGCTGAATAAGAGAGGACCCTGAGTGCTTGAAACGCAAATTTAGAGAAATGTGTTACCCTCAGACAAATGTTACATTGGAGAGGCACCTATTTTATACAAGAGACCAAAAGCCAGGAGAAACTTTTGCAGCTTATATCACACTGACTTGAGAAATAAAGCTAAAACATGAAGATTTGGTGATTTGAAAGATGAGTTGATAAAGGACAGGCTTGTATGTGGTGTTAATAATGCTGCAGTGAGGCTTTGTGACAGTGATTTAATGCTGAGCAAAGCTATAGAGATTTGTGAAATCCACAAGCTTGCAGAAAGGCACATGAGTATGCTTGCAAGTTATAAGAGCATGGCTTCAGAGCAAACATGCACAGAATGCAGCACATAGCTAGCAGAAACAGGCCTAAGCACATGGCAGCTGCAAACCCTGTGGGCTTTCCGGGGAGAACCCGTACCTTTCCAGCAAGTTCTAAGACTAGCTGAGTAAAACAGACATGCTCAGTGCAGTACAAGGGTGAGTCAGCAAAACCCAAGTTAAGTTTAATTGTTAAGTGTCATAACTGTGGTGCCAATCATGAGTCTAAAAGAGAGAAGTGCTTATCATTTGGTCAGCAGTGCCACAAGTATAAAAAAATGGAACCACTTTCAAAAGTTTTGTAAATCAAGCATGCCTCATTCTGTCATCAAGAAAGGTCACTCAAAAAAACAAGTTGATCATGTAGAAAGCTGCAACCCTACTTTCTATATAGATGGTGTTTCAGTGGTTGGTGAAAAGGTTAATGCAGTAGATTTGTTGGCAAAGAACGAAGTGTTTTGTACTGTCCTGATCAATGGTAAACTCACAGAGCTCAAAGTGGACACTGGTTCAAAGTGTAATGTTATGTCAGCAGAAAGATTTGCTAGAGTAAGAGCTGGTGAATGACTTAATTTGGCTGATTGTGCGAAGCTTGTTGCTTATGGGGGTGAAGAGATTCAAACCGAAGGTTCAGTAGTGCTTTCATCCTATTTGGATGGGAACAGTTACAACTTGCAATTCTATGTAGTCAGAAGACCTTTGGAGTCATTATTAAGTCTCAGAGGCAGTCTAAGAATGAAACTTCTTACTTTTACCATAGAAGTCCATCATGTAAGCACATGTCCTAGTTCCAGCTTCACCGATGCTATTTTCTCAGAGTATGCTGATGTTTTCAACAGCAAGCCAGGCAAACTTCCAGTTGCATACTCCATGAAAATAGACCCAGAGGTCGGTCCGGTGGTCAGACCAGTGAGGAGAGTTCCAATAGCTGTGCAGGACAAACTCAAGGTCCAGTTAGATAACATAGTGCCGCAAGGTGTGATTTGTCCAGTGATAGAACCAACTTGAGTGGGTGTCTTCAATGGTAGTTGCTCATAAAAAAAGCTCAGATGAAGTCCAAATATGTATTGACCCAAGACACTTGAACACAGCATTAAAGAGGCCTCAGCATCGTATGCATACAGGTGAGGAAATTGCTACCCTTATGCCAAATGCCACTGTTTTATTCTGTCTTGGATGCAAAGAATTAATTTTGACAAGTAATGCCTGATCACAAATCTTCACTATTGGCTACATTCAGTACTCCATTTAGTAGATGCAGATGTCTCAGAATGCCTTTTGGAATAAATTCTGCCAGTTAAGTCTTTCAGTGTGCAATGGAGCAATTTTTTCGGGTTATCCGTGTGCTATAATAGTGGATGATTTACTGGTTGGAGGTAATGGAGAAGCAGAGCATGACAGAAACCTTAGGAAAGTTCTGGACAGAGTGTGTGAAGTGAACTTGAAGTTCAATCCTCTGAAATGTAAATTCAGCCTACCAGAAGTTATTTATGTAGATCATTTACCAGTACAGGCATACGACCAGTCCCATCCAGACAAGCAGCCATTCTTGCGATGCCAGCTCCAGACAATGTTCAAGCTGATTGTGCGAACCAAGAAATCTGCTCATTTTATCATAGCTGGACTTCTGAAAGGAACGCTTCTTAAATAGTTTGGTTTTAATTGCTCTGGTGTTTTTAGCATTTGGTACCAACAAACTAGAACTGATAGGCAAGGTTGTTCTGGTTTGCCTAGATAGAAGTCTCTGAGCAGGTGAGCCAAGTAGTCTGTTATGGGGTATATTTCTGAGATTAAGTAAATTCAAAAAGATATCGGTATTGTCATGCTTTGGCCTCTCTAGCAATTGCTTTGCACTCTGTACTGCATGTTCAGCCAGGCCGAACTGTAGGTATTCCAGTCTGCTAGTAATATGGATAAAGTCCCACTCTTTTGCAAATTTCTGAAATAACTGGCTGGTTAACTGGGTAACGTTGTCAAGAGATAACTTTATGTGGACTATCATGGACTTAAAAATGATGTTTCAGCTTAGTAATAAGAGTACTTGATGTTAGGTTAGGTAGCAAATTGATTTCAAACCAGCTCAAAAAAGAGGCTACCAACACTAAGTAATGCTGATTTTTCCACTCAGATATGTCAGTCGTTACTGTTGACCAAGATAGTTCAGGAATCTGGCTTAGCTGAAGCAGCTCTTTTTGCAGATGTGGTTTAGTACTATTGCATACTGAGCAAGATGAAATCACTTTATCAATGTCTTTTGACAGAGAAGGCCAGAACACTATTGCACTCACCCTTCTTTTGGTAGATTCAGACCCAGTGTGGCTATGATGCAAAATCTGAATATATTCATGTTGTAAGGAAGTAGGAACAACTTTAGGACCTTTGAAAATTATGCCATCTTCTATCAGCATCTCATCTTTGTAAGAAAAATAAGGTTGTACTTCTGGTGGTACACAAGATTGCTGTGACAGCCATCCAACAATGAGGAAGTGGTTGAGCTTTTGCAAAACTGGATCAGTCTTTGTATAACCTCTTAGCTCATCAAGTCTCGTGGTAGAACAATGATGCACCTTCATGATATTGAAGTCAAAATTCTCTGCATCAAGCTGTTCTATGGTATTTCTGGGCAGTCTGAATAAGGTATCAGCCAGATAAAGAAGTTTGCCTTTTGTATAGACAATTTTGAAGTTGTATTTCTGTAATCTGAGCATCATTCTTTGCAGTTTTGCTGGACTAGTATGCACAGGCTTTTTTAAAATAATGACTAGAGGTTGATGATCTGGATAGCTCAGCCATAAATATAATCATGGAACTTCGAACATGCGAACACAATTGCAAAAAGTTATTTCTCAATCTGAGCATACTGCATTTCAGTTTGGGTAAAAGTTCTAGATGCATAGGCTACTGGTCTGCCCTCTTGAAGAATAACTGCACCAAGACTGAACTTTGAAGCATCACAGGAAAGAATAACTGGTTTGTGGACATCATAGTGTCTCAATCTAGGTGGATTAGCAATTTTCTGCTTGAGGTTATCAAATGCTCAGTGGTGCTGTTCCAGTCATGACCAGGCAACATTTTTGCATGTCAGCTCTCTTAAAGGTGCTGATACGTCAGGTATAAACTTGCCCAAATAGTTCATAGGTTCATAGGTTCATAGGTTGGTACTAGGCTATCAGCCCTAGTCCCTATACAAGCCTAGCCATAACAATTCCCTGGCTAATTCTTCCCACATTATTTACTTTCCTGGACCCCTGTCTAGCAGGGCGACTGACGTGATCCCTGGGGTAAATTTCCTTTCTCCCATCCAATCGTCAAGGTTCCTCTTGAAGAGGTCCAAAGAGGCACTCTGCTTGACATGTATGGGCAAGCAAATGGCGAAAGGCTTTGATCAAATTGTTCATGTGAGAGGTATAAGTGCCAAGCTGACATCCTATGTAGTGGAATCTGAGGATACAGAATACAAGAGAGACCACATGCATCTTCTTCCTGTGTCAGAATGAATATTGCAGCATTGTACCTGTGATACAGACTCTAGATCTCAGAGCAACCCGGACAATGTTCCTGTTAAAGAACATGACTCAGTACCTATTCCCATTCCTGATGATGCCCCAGATTTCCCTAAAGTTGGACATTCCTTAAAGGCAGTCCCCATTGCTAGACAGAGTTCTAATTTTTATGTTACATTGTATTTCTAGATCTAGTATAAACTACACAGCAACCTGGACACGATTGTCTCCTTTGTGTTTAGTTTTGTATAACTGCATGCCAAAGAATTAGTTCTGTATAATTGCATGTCAAAGGATCATTTCTGTACAACTACATATTAATCATTTTGTCATTTAGTGTATGAGCTATTTCTCAAGGAGGGAGGATGTAGAACAGAGCATGTGTTGTATCTTTGAGAAGCTTTTCCAAGTGTAGGCATGTGCATATAAACAGTGAGCATGTGCAGGCAGCAGTGCTTTTTTGAGAGAACAGCCACTGTGTTAACATGTTTGAGTGCAATAGTCAGTCCCCGGGATTCATGAAGCTCGGCGCAAGGCCGGCGTAAGGGCTGCGCCGGCGGTGCAGTGAATAGCTGGCGTAGTAGCGCCATATGCATAGTAATGAGAGTGCGCCGCAACCACAGACATGTGCGTAGTGTCGTGGCGAGCCCAAGTAGGATCGTCCGGGCGTGGCTAAGCCGGCAGGCGGTGAGCAACCTAATGTGCTGACTGCCACGGTCCGCCCATAATAGTAATGGCAGCAGCCAGGGCCCGTGCAGAATGAAACGCACGTAGAGTATGCAACATAGTACCCGTCCCAACTAAACGGAGAAGCAAATACAACCCACGAAGCCCTAAGTGTACCCGTCCAAGGAGCAAAGGATACGCTTAAGACCGTGTTTGTCCCGCAATGCACCGTCAGTGGTCATACCCAGAGAAGGTGTACCGCAGCATGTCAGCGCGCCGCACCGACATAGGAGTAGCGACTAAGGTTACCACCTGTCCCACTTTGCGAGGGCAGTCCCTCTATGGGCAGTTGTGTCCCGATAAAAAATATTAAAAATGGCAAATGTGCTAAGATTGTAGGACATAATGATATCCCGTATTTAATGTAATGGTTGCATGAATTGGTTATTTCTGTAACTGAAATACCTAAATGTCACAAGAAACAGAATAAGCAACCAAACTGCCACAACAATAAGCTTTTATTTAGGCAAACAAGTGAAGTTCTATGCTATATAGTGACCGTGGGTATGTGTCGGCCTGTAAAATCAGATGTGAGTCGAAAATATCCCACCTTGGCAACTGGAAAAGGTGGCAACCCCAGTAGCGACATGGGCATGGTCACCAGGGTTACCAGCTGTCCCAATTTGCCATGGACAGTCCCTCATTGGACAGTTGTGTCCCGGCAAAAATCGAAAAAATGGCAAATGACCTGAGATTCCCTGCCAAAAATATTCCCACAATATACCTGTAATAGTAGCATAAAACATATATTTTGTATATGAAACACATACATGGCATAAGAAACTGAATAAGGAACCCAAATGCTAACAGAATAAGCGTATATTATGGCAAACAAGTGAAGTTCTGTCAACTCCACTTGCTGTGGGTATGTGTTGTCCTGCAAAATCCGATGTTTCCACAAAACATGTCCCACTATGGGCATTGGAAAAGGTGTCAACCATAATGGTCACAAGCAGTAGTGAGAGTACATAGCCGGGTAGCTGTGTCGACATAACAACAGGAAGGAACCAAGATACCTTAAACACAGGCAAACATGTGCATAGCAACATATCCCACACCCAGCAACGTCTCTGTCGCATACACAGGATGGCGTATGTTTAAGTGTAATATCCAGAAGCAGAACCCATGCATGCAGATGTAATACACAATAGCCTCATTGTAGCATGTAAGTCCCACCCATGTACACCTGTGCACCCAAACCAGCTAGCATCCTTGTGCAGCTATACACCTACACACAATGTGCATACCTGAAATGTGGTAAGAAGTTTGTGTTAGGCAGTGCCACGCGGGCAAATCATTACCCACATGTCACCAACCCACCTCAGGTACAGATATGGAAATGGCTGCATGTGAATGTGTCTGCAGAATGTGTACATCCGCATGTGGTATGTACCCGTCCAAACCATATAGGTTTGCACGACACGGTGCACATAACTGTACACATGTGGACAAGTCGGGTTGTTGAACCACCGCATCGATGATTAGCTATGCAGAGAAGTCAAACACATATAGCGGAACATGTGCCTACCAAACAGGACGTCCTAACAGGGTGCTACAGGCAAGGAAGGGAAGGTGGGACATCACATGTGGAGAGTAGCGTTGCGGACGGCCAAATACACACGGTCAAGGTAAAGGGCGGAACAACATGCATACGCGCGGATGGATGTTGTTAGAAAAATATATATAGAAACACATATGAAGTGCCAGTTTAGAATCAAAATACTATATAATGCATTGAATTGTACCGTACAATATGGCAGTAGAAATGATCATGCATGTAATTGGTGAAGCTAAGCTGTAGTGTGATGGAATTCTGACCCTGGCAGTAACCAGTACAGCAGGCTTATGTCTCTCAGCATTAATTATCTGCTGGGTTACAGAAAAATAAATGTATGTACATGCATAACATCACCCCTTCCCTGAGGAGGATGGCCTTGTGAGCTCTATCGAAGATAAGAGTACAACTCCTTACCAGAGAGACAAAGGAACCTATTAAGAAATGAACTGACTACTGTATCGGAACAGTCCAGGGTCCTTGAAACAGCTACAATTACAGAAGGACACTGTAATTGACCAGGTGCCTTGCAAGGCTGTGTTATTCTCATGGGAAAACATTTTAAAAGCACGACCTCAGCACCCACGTATGTATAGACTATTGCGGACCATAGTGATGGAAATGCCCTGTGACCGACCACGTCAGTAAGGTGGGCAAAAGCTGATTGTAAACACTATATAAAGAAATTGCTTACTGTATAGAGTCAGACAAAACTCTCATACTTGGACTGTATATTATTTTGCCTGCCTGTGTACACTACTAAAACGTTGTGAACCCGAGCCTCCTGTGTTATTGACTGTCACTTAGAAAAGCCTACTGATTACTACAGTCTGGTTTTAACAACTTATTTGACATTGTGGTCCTTCCACCTCCCTTGGTAAGCTACAGGTCAGAGTGCATGGGTGGTTAGACATCTGCGCAGGAGAATTTGCCTAAATGGTTCTTCTTGAATGAAAAGACCTCCGACTGAATTGTTGTGTGTAAAGAGGCTGTCCACTGTCTGATCTGTGGCTGAAAAGCGGAAAACTGGATCCCAAGAAGAAAGCGTGCACTCATAAACAGGAGGCTCAGGTAAGGAGGGTTTGCCTCTTTGTCTCTATTGTAGATCAGGGACCAGACTACATTGTATTTCTGTTAACAGTTGTGATAGCAGGTCGAAGACCAATCCAAATAGTTTTAAATCTGGACATAGATCAGGGGAACACAGAGTAGAGTAAATAGTCATTGTAGACACTACAGTGGATACAGGGAAGGAGATACCACGTGGTGCGAGAGAAGGGTTACGTAACAGTCGTGTAGAGGATATGGGAGATTAGTGCACAAACAGATCATGTGATCCGCGTTTGACGTGAAGTATATGCAATCGCAGAGAGCACATAATGTGAGATATTCTGCAAAATGGGGTAATAAATATGACATTGATGGTATATTAGACAAAATATCGTTACTGAAACATTGGATTCTCTAAAAATGTGATGCAGATGTTCTAGGGTAACCACCTGTCCCACTTTGTGACGGACAGTCCCTCTTTGGTCAGTTGTGTCCTGCAAACAAACCGAACAAATGGCAAATGTCCTGATATCTTAGGACAAAGATTTCTCAGATATCTTTTTAAATGGTAGCATAAAACAGTAATTTTGTATCTGGAACACCAAAATATCATAATAAACAGAATAAGCAACTGAAATGCTACAAGAATTGGTTGCTCTCCTGGCAAAAGTGAATTGCTGTCCTATGTACTGGCCGTGGGTATGTTTTGCCCTGGCAAATTACACGTTTCTAACACTAATGTCCCACATTGTGCATTTGAAAAGGTGGCAGCCCTAAGATGTGCAGGCGACAAAACAGCGACAATTGGGTATCCGTCAAGCACATAGGTGGATTGAGGTAGTGAACCGAAGGGAACAGAACACTAGAAATGCGAAAGCATCATACGTACACAAAGAAGATCATAATACAGTAGTAGCGACAGCCCCCCCCCCCTACCACCTCCGATACCACATCCAGGATATGAAGCGGGAGGGCAGGCTAGTCCCCCACACGTTATCCTGTGGCAACAGAGGTATCACAACGACCAAATGTAAGAGAAGCTATTGAAACCACATCCCGAACTCGTAACATACCTAGGGACACTCAAGTAAGAAGACAGTCAGTAGAACAGAGTGAGGATATCTGTCAATTAATTGAAGTACCGAACCCTCCTGCAGGACAGGAAGGCCAGGACCCAACTCCCTTAGTGTATAGACCGTGGACACCAGAAGATATCTGTAAAGTCACAGAGGAAATTCCCCATCTACAAAGTAATCGCTATTCACCATGCAATACCCCTGTATCTTCTGATCGAAAAGCAAAGGGGGAATGGCGGATGGTACAGGATTTACAAGCTGTAAATCATGTAATAATACCTAGGGTACCGATGGTGCCAGACCCACACACTATATTGAATGCTATGAACACGCCACAGAAGTATCTTACCGTGGTACATATAAGCTATGCTTCCTTTGCAATACCTATACATCCAGATAGTCCGTATTGTTTTGCATTTACATTCAGGGTAACAGATACAGCCATACCCGGCTATCGCAGGGATACTGTGAAAGTACAACGATATTCGCACAGGAGATGGCTAGCTACATTCGGTGTTTACTCCACCGGGGCCAGTCAAGTTCTACTTTATGTGGATGATATTCTGCTTGCGGCCCCTACCCAGCAGCAATGTATGGAAGATACAATAGCATTATTGAGATATTCAGCAGAACAGGGACATAAATTAAGCAAGCATAAATTGCAACTACAGAGAATACAGGTCAAGTACCTGGGATATGTGGTATCCAAGGAGGGTAGAACATTACATGGCGATAGGAAGGCAGCAATTTCACAAGCACCCAAGCCAACTACCAAGAAGGGAATGATGTCCTTTCTGGGCCGACTAACATTTGTCAAAGCTGGTTACCAAACAATGCTTTGGAATCTGCTCTATTGTCTGCCTTAATCTTTAATACACCTATGGCAGCACAACATATACTACACTGGATTCCAGTAGCAGAAACAGCTTTCTGCAGACTAAAACGATTGATAGCTTCAACATCTGTATTAGGTCTCCCGAATAATCATAACACATGTTGTCAGACTGTAGATTGTAAGCGGAGATATATGTCGTCAGTCTTGATGCAACAGCATGGAAGTAAGCAACGCCCCATAGCTTACTACTCATCGCAGTTGGACACTGTGGCATGGTCAGTGCCACATTGTGTACAGAGCAGTTGTTGTAGCACCCATGGCAGTACAGGCCCCGGCCTTAATGTTATTATTCCACCCTCTCACTGTGAGAATGTCTCATGCAGTTGCGATCATTCTGCTGCAAGAGAAGATAGCATTCCTGACCCGTGCTAGACATCTGTCTTGTTTGACAATACCCTGAGTCAACCTCATATGGTGATTGAGCGTTGTACAACATTAAACCTATCAGCGTCACGTCCGACACCTGTGTATGGCACACCACACAGTTGCCTATATGAAATGGATGAAATAACTCCACACAGACAGGATATCACTGATATACTCTTAGATGATGCAGAGGTGACAGTTTATGTGTACGGATCATGTAGACAGAGTCCTACAGGAACGAATCAAGTAGGTTATGCAGTAGTTATTGATAATGAGATTGTAGGCGCCCAACCCCTGCAGCATAACGTGTCTGCTCAAGCAGCAGAATAGATAGCTTTAACACGTGCTTGTACTCTAGCGAAAAACTGATGTGTGGACATTTATACCGATAGTCAGTATGTTGTCTGTACAGTGCATGTTTATGAGCAGCAGTGGAAGAATAGGGGAATGATAACATCCACCGGTAAACCGATTAATCATGCGCAATTGATCTTGAATGCATTAGATTCCATTCAGTTACCCACTAAAGTAGCTAATTGTAAATGTGCAGCTCATACAAAGCAACAGGATAACAGTAGGAAAGGTAAGGCACGAGCTGATGCAGCTGCAAAACAAGCAGCCTCACAGTTGGAAAGTGTCTGTTTGAATGAGGAATGACAATCCTCAGACATTCTAGATGTAGAAATGTTACAAACAATGCAAACATCAACTACGAAAGCAGAAAAGCAGACGTGGGTATGACGAGGAGCAATCCTTGAAGACGGACTGTACATATCCACAGTGAGAAAGCCAATATTAACGTCTAATGTATTCAGATATGCGGCTTTGTTGAGCCATGGGTAGAGCCATGTCTCAACAGGGGATGGTACAGTTTGGTTAACAGAATACCCTAACATACGGAATTAGGAACCACATACAAACATCATGAGCAGCGTGTCACATTTGCAGTAGACATCATGCACAGGGAGCATTTAAACCGAAGGGAGTGAGTTTACCTACACCACCATAACCGTTCCGTACTATTTGTATGGAGTTCATACATCTGAATAAATGTGAATGGAAGAAATACTGTTTAGTGATTACATATATATAATCAAAATGGGTAGAAGCATTCCCAACCATGAATCCGGATGCAGCAGCAGTGGCAAAGGTGCCAGTAAAATAAAGTATCCCTAGATCTGGCATACTGTAAAGAAGCTACAGTGACAATAGAACACATTTAGTGAACCAGACAATCACGCAACCTGGGGGATTATTTTGTATTTCCATGAATATAAATTGCATGTACAACCCACAGTCAGCATGACTGGTGGCGCGATATAATGGGATCCCGAGAAATAAGTAGAGGAGGTTGGTGGGTGACAGCCAGATGAGTTTCATTTGCTGTCTACCTCTAGCATTGCTGAGCATGACAACAGTTCCAAATGTAAAGTGTTTCACCCCCTTCGAAGTAGTATGTGGAATGGCATATCATGTGCCAGAGTGGAAAGCTGTCATGCCTGCAGAGCTGGAGGTGGATGGCTCATTAGCAGGTGACATGAGAGGATTGTTAACCAATAACACTGTTTTGCAGTTAAAGTCTTTTACAGATAAAGAGCAAGCGAAGCTGGACGCATAGCTGACACCAGTATCCTGTGTGTATGTCACTGTTATCCAAAGAAGATAATTGCCAAGTGGAATGTGTGAAGGTCTGTACCAGGTACTGTTGGCAACGCCTACTGCAGTAAAGTTTGCGGAGAGGTCGTCCTGGGTTCACCTCACAGTTTTCAAACCGGTAAAGGATATCAAGTCTGATTTACATCTTGTAGCTGATATACCATAGAGACTGAATCACCCGGGCCAGACTGTATAACAATACAAAGCAACCCCAAAGACATTTGGTTTACTGTCTTACTGATCATACACCTATTAACCATGTTTGTGTTTACTTTACATTTGCTGGGACCTTACCTGCATATAACTACACGGATACAAATAGTGATACGTGATGAACTGGCCACAGAGTGGCTTCCAAACTTCAACACATACCTAGGCATGGCGCGTGTGCATGTACAGACTATGAACATTTTAAATTGCTGTGTTTGTACTGCCATACCTACATCATATGGAGGACTTCCGATGTATGTTGTCCCCTTGGGGATAGATTGAGACTTGTGAATATTTACACTTTGATACAGGTTCTGTGAGATCACAGGACAAAGTGGCACTGTACTTACCTGTTACACAAAAAGTAATTGTTTGTTGTCATAAACATGATACAGTTCAAGTTGGTGGGAGTATTTGTAACATAACTGTGTCTTACAAATGTCATATAACAGCCAAAGATCACAGTACTACTTGTAGCACCATTCATGATCTGTATTGAAGCTTCATGAGAACAACGTGGAAGGATGTGCAGAAACATCCTGAATTGTATAAACAGTCCTCTGTTATAGACAGGAAAATGTTACATGCAGAGGTAACCCGCATCAGTAGTAAAGTAGAATATTGTTATTTTGTTTGTGGGAAAAAAGCATATCAATGGTTACCTGAGAATTGGTCCGGCAGTTGTTATTTGGGTTATCTGGCTCCAGTCACATGACATACTGCACAATTGCCTCTGGAGTGCAAGCGAACTATAACACATATAGCTCGAAGAACTGGGAACACAGTCGAGAAACCTACTAATCCAGTGGGTGAAATGGAAGCTGTTCTGAAAATCCAGTCTTCTGCAAGAGATAAAGGAATATCGATTCATATGGACTTGAGTGACAGCGTCATAACCTGGCCTGGAACACTCCCAGCTTGTGGAGTAGTGAAATCAATCAGGGAACAGAGGAAGTTGTCAAAACCTGTCAGAGGAATGATCAATGTGACTTTTCGCTCTTGAACTTGTGACTGATGAACTGGATGCAATGAGAACTGTTGTGTCACAAAATGTAATAGCGCACGACTGCACCCTGGCGGCGAGAAGTGGTACGTGCGCGCTTATCAAAGAAGACCGCTGTGTCCAAGTACCACATAATAAGACCAAAATCAACGCCCACCTAGAGGTAATACAGCAGGTGTCATCCATGGCGGAACCAGGCCCAAACCCACTGACGAACCATTTCCACAAACCATTTGGTGGATGGGGTTCAGTCATACTGAATATCTTGATTGCCATTTGTGTTGTTCTGCTCATATTGGGAGCATGTGTCTGTTGCGGGATACTTTGCATGTAAGTATTAGTCAGGGACTCTGTCGCCGTATCTGTAACCGAGACTATGTATCAAGACCTGTAGTGGTATTTGTCAATACAAAATGAAATCCTTTCTGAAATGTACAACAAATTACTTGCCTAGTTAAGCGTCCCAGAGAGGAAGAGGCTAGGGAATGAAATAATGTTGTATATGTTTCTGGATAGAATAGAAGCAATCAAAGGAGGGAGAATGTTAGCAAAATATATATTTAAACATATATATGACGTGCTAGTTTAGAAGCAAATAGTGTATAATGCATATTATTCTATTTTACAATATGGCAGTAGAGCTTATCATGCATGTAATTGCCTGTAGTGTAGCTGCAGTGTGATTGAACCCTGACCCTGGCAGTAACCAGTGCAGCAGGTGTATGTCATTCAGCATTAGTCATCTGCTGGGTTAGAGAATAATAAATGTATGTACAGGTATATCTGTCATCCTTCCACTGAGGAGGATGGCCTTGTGAGCTCTATCTAACACAGAGTACAGCTGCTCACCAGAGAGACAAAGGAACCTAGTAGGAAATGAAGTGACGACGGATCTGAACAGTGTTGGAACCGTGACAGAGCAGAATTTACGAAGTACATTCTAATTGACTATGTGGCTCGCAAGGCTGTGCTATCCTCATGGGAAAACATTTAATAAGCATTACCTTAGCACTGTTGTAGGAATACAATATTGTGGACTATAGTGATGTAAATGCCCTGTGACTGACCACATCATTAATGTGTGCAAAAGATGATTGTAAACACAATACTCATACAGCTGTTACATGTATAGAGTAAAACAAAACTCTAAACTTGTACTGCATAGTTATTTGCCTCCTGCTGCACAGTAGTAAAACGTTGTTAATCTCAGCTTCCTGTGTTATTGACTGTCATTTTGAAAAGGCGAATGAGTGTTACAGTTTGATTTAAACAACGTAATTGACAGATGTGTATGTTCTAGCATGGGAATAGGTCAAGCCAACCATCACAATCACCATGTGTACCACATACAAACAGCCAGTAACACGCAGTAGTAGTGCATGAAGGCATACACGACTGTGGGAATAGTACAGGACATATGGCACGTGCCAAGTGCAGATGCATGACACAAACCCCAGGATGGGTGTCCCTGCAAAGAGGAACATGTGCCAACCACACCTCCCACAGATGTACCGGCAATAAAAACACATGCCAAACACACAGAAACACTACCGTCCAACACACGACTGCAACGGAGCCTGGTCAAACACCAACATGAAGCATGCACAAACAGGGACTTGTGTAATTGTTGCCTTAACACCCCCCATAGGCCAAAGAAGAATAGAATGGACATATGCATGTAATGTTGTGAAGGATGTGTGGTAGTCCTCAGTATCACAGTGTTAGGGACACAGATACACTGTCATCAACTGTGACGTATGTGCACTGTAGACAGCATACCTGCAAGTAATACAGAGGACAATCATGTGCCACAGAAATATACACTTGAGAAAGAGGATAGGGGATAGACAAGTGTAAATGTGACAAACTATGAATATAGGTTCATATGTCCATAGGTACAGGGTAGGCCATCGTCCCAGGTTCAGCCATAACCCTACACCATAGTTAGGATGACTTTGCCAACCTTCTGTGCTTGAGATAAAATACTTATGATATTGCTGTACCTCTGTCAAGCAGTGATAATGATGTAATCCCTGGCCTATACCTGCAATTCCCCATCCAATGGACAACATACCCGTGAACAAGGCTAGGAAGGATCTCTGTCTCACATGTACTGTGATGTAGATCCACAGCATTGTGAGTGTCTGGGTGATATATGTGTCACTCAAACACATCCCATTAATGACCGTGACAAGGTTCATGTCACCTGCCCTTGTGGTTCTGAGGGATGCAGATACAGTAGGTGAAGCATACACATGACATATGGGTTGACATGGCCTCGTATGTCAGGCACAGGTCAACACTAAACAACAGGTATGTGACTGAATGGGGCAGGGGTCCTACAAGTGGGGCAGCATTACACAAAATGATGTCATCCTGCATCTGTACGACAATTAACCTATGAGGCCTTCCCAGCTGCTGTAGGTGTATGGACAGATACACTCTGAATGGGGCAATGTAGTAAATCATAGGTGTAACACGTAATGGGTACAAGGAGACAATGACCTACCCTGATGTAGATGTGAATCCCTGCACAAACAGGTGGGCAATGTAGATGTCCCACGGAACCACGATAGCAACGTGTGTGTTCAACGAATGGTGTCCGACAAACTCTGTCCCCTGATCCCTGGTAATCACCCCTGTGCTCAGTGGACAGCCACCTATATGCTGGACAGGGGTTACCTAGTACTCCTCGACAGGTATGATGTTGCATTACTTAGCATTTAGCTGTGGGACATGTCCCTGACAGCAGATATGCATATCTGGGAGGCCCCTTTGAAGGATATCTGTGTCAGATGTCCGTCCCACTATGGCACCTGTTTTGCAGTCATCTACAAACAATGTTGCCCATAACACCCCTGTGTGTGCCTGTACTGTGGAAATGTAGATGTATGAGAGGAGTGGACCCAGGGAAGGGCCCCATGGGACACCGCTTGCGACAGGCAGTAGGTCTGACATGCTGCCAGCAACTATGACCGTGGGGTGTGTCACATAGACAGTTTACAACACATTCTGTGATGTACGTGTTCACATCCCAGCCAATGGGTTTATCAACGATACCTGAGGGGGGTAATGTGATGAAGGCCTTTGCCAGGTCGAGGTAGGCTGTATGGACTGCAAGACCCCCATCAATGGCCTCGGTGACTGTCCCGAAAATGTCAACCATGCTTTAAAGGCATGAACCGACCCTGAACAAGACAAACCGTGTTGGATGCAAAGTATGCATGTCCCCTATGCGTTCATGTACGAGCCGCAGTATGATCCCTCCCCATGTCTTTGCAGATAGGTCTCCTCATGGTAATGGGACAGTAATAACCAGGGTCAGTGGAGGCATTGGCCCTGTGACATGGGACTACAGTTGCCATGCGACACAACCTGGGTACGTTACCTGAGGTGAGGCTACAAAGAAATAGCTGTCCTAACTGTGGGTCTAATTCCTCAATGAGATAGTGGAGTACACAGTCGGGTCACCAGCTGGTCTCATGGATGCTATGTCCACTACCCTGGAGAGAGCATGTCCCACCCGTGTGTCACAGAACATTTGGTGACCACAAACCGCTGGTACAGACATCTCCTCATGTGTGGGGGAGGGTGTGGAGATGTCCTCACTGAACTTGTCAGCCCGTATTTTGGCAATGTGTGTATGTTGAGTAAACTCCACCTCTTTGTGAACCCAGTCAGAGCATATGTGGGAGTGACCTCCCAGGTGTCGAGCATAGCAAATGAAGGTGGTATGATTGTCAGCCAGGTCCATGTAGGTATATCTGTGGAATGTGCCCTGGACCATGGCATGACAGTGTGTAACTCTACACATATGATGACCAAGGGTGTCATACCTCACAAGGTGTCTGCTCCACCTTGTAGTAGCCACCTCCTCTTGTTGTACAGCCTGTGTATGGCTGGGGTACACCACACTGGATGCTTGGCATTGGTACAATGAACCACAGTTGGGTAAGGGAATGCCTGGTTCATGCAGTCCTGTAGGTACTGGTAGGCGGCATATGTGATTGATGCAGTGGCTGCAGTACTGTCGACCACTGGCTCAGGGTCCTTAAAGGAGACCACAGTAGTGTGCAGAATTGTGAAGTCTGCCTCTGAGCAAGCAATGTGTATGGTAACTGGCAACACTCACAGCAACGGATGCCAATAGCAGAAGCCATTGTCCAAATAACATAGATTAACTTCGGCATGACAATATGTATTATCATACATGTATTGACACGTGTCTGCTAATTACAATTGCAAATGGCCGGTAAGACCGGTCTAAAGTTCCCGTGATGTACCTAGTCTGGAGGTGTTGTTCCGACAATAAAGTGGCGATACCTCCCAACCGTGACCTCTGGGGATTAATTAAAGTGGTTGTTAACCTGCAACATTGGATGTACACCATTGGGTTCTGGTGTCGGAAAACATGGTTCCTGTAGCACTACACAGTATGGGTAGTCAAGCAGACATCCGCGATTGTTGAACACACAGCATCAGTGAAACCCACTGCTCACAAGGACACAGTCCGACAAGCTCTACACTTTACATATGCACAGTGGTGTCCATTGTAGGACCCAAAAATTTATTAAAGGACAGCGTGCCGCTTATTTCATCACCTACGTGAACTCATTGTCGTCACCACGTCACAGGTACACATATGCACCGCAAGCGTGTTTAATGTTGATGATAGCTGTCCATGAAATGCAGCACATATGCACAGAAATACCCAGGGTACTGGGTCCATAGAACTGCGTCCACATCACAGTCCCGCACATGAAGGATGTGTAATGGGTACTGTCGACTGTTGCAGTCAAGGGATTCTGGGTATGTAGAATCTGGGCTCGGTGTTGTTTCGCAGGCAATCCTTTGTCCCGCCCCGTGGGAGGGATGTGTGCGTAGCACCTGCCTTACTCTCCGCTAATAATGCAAACCATCCACCGGAGAATGCTAAATGCAGGTGTGAAATGTGTACAGCCCTATACTAGTGTCCAGTAGGCAATTCTCATGGATGGACAACCGTGCGGCCAAGATGGCACCCACAACTGCAAACCGGAAATTACACAGCTGCGGTAAGGCATAACACAGGAAATACACATAGGGACTACAGTTGACATTCCACATACAAAGTTGGACCGCCGTGCCAACACCGGCGTACACAGCACTCAATCTGCCAGCAACAGAATGAGGAGCACCGCTACCATACAGCGGAACAGATGTGCGACCTGTGGAACACATACTAATGGCACACCCTCAGCGTCAAGTAGGATATGTAAACTATGGCGTTCCCACCTATGAAGACAACATGGTTAAATGAATACATAGGTGATCAACATGTTTCGGTGGTGTTATGTTGAAAATACAGTGACGGATATGTCCTATTGGGATGTCTGAGGTTTATATGAAGCAGTTGCTAACCAGCATCTTTGGATGTATGACATTTGTTCACAGTACTAAATCACCTGGTTACGTAGCACCATGTAGAATGGGTAGTCAAACAGACATCCATGATTGGGGAACATACAGCAGCAGTGAAAAGCACTGGCCAGTTGGACACAGTCCAGCAACATCTAACTTGACATATGCACATTGGTGTCCATTGAAGGACCCAAAAATACATTGTCACAGAACCCACTCCAGGCGTGTCCGAACAACACCACGATGATATAGCCGTGACTACGGCACAGTTAGACATATGCACCACCAGCGTGTTAAGGTTGCTGACAAGAGTCCATGAAATGCAGGACATATGAACATAAATACCCAGATCGACGTGTCCATACATGTGAGTCCACATCCCAATCCCGCGCATGAAGGATGTGTAATGGGTACTGTCGAGGGTTGCAGCCATGGGATTTTGGGTATGCATAAATGGGGCTCTGTGTTGTTTGGCAGATAATCCGTTGTCCCGCCCGTGGGAGGGATGTGGCGTAGTACCTGCCTTACTCCCTACGAATAATGCAAAGCATCCACGGAGAATGCTAAATGCAGGCGTGAAAAGTGTACAGCCCTATACCAGTGTCCAGTAGGCAATTCACATGGATGGACAAGCGTATGAACAAGAATCGCCCGTAACTGCAAACCCGGTGGAATTACACAGCCGCAGTAAGGCATTACACAGGTAATACACATAGGGACTACACTTGACATTCCCCATACAAATAACACAGAGACCCAGATGAGAAGGTCCAAAGCAAAACTGAGGTACTGTAGAAGCGGCGATGACCACTCAGAGCCCACCAGGAATTAAATGCAGTCACCATAGTTTATTGCAGCGCTTTTCGTCTGCTTCATAAGCAGACTTCTTCAGAATACATACAATGCAGTTAAATGTACTACATTTAAAACCCTTAATTGGGCAGTAAATAAGATGTGCTAAGTATTCATTAAATGCCTTAAAGGCGAACAAGCTAAAAAGTCTACTCGGGTCACAGATTGCACACAGTGAGTAAATCAGACATTGCTTCAACATGTACATTCTTCCACGAAAATAATACTATATGTATTAATATGAAAGAAGACCCAACATAATGTTTTCCAAGTGTCTGAGTGTATCGTTACATATATATGTTCTAGGGATTGTGCCAATACATTAATAGAAGTAGAGACACCTAGTAATCTAAATGAACCCTAATATATAGAGATAAACACTATGATTATGACTAATGTAAAATATATCAATGGAATGTAAAGATTACAAACGTGGTAAAGTAAATATTCATTTACAAGGTTAGTTGAATAAAGCAATTCAGACATCCTTGTCAAAATACTAAAACAAGGCCAGCCAGGTGCTCTGTCTCACATGTACTGGGATGTTGTTCCACAGCATAGTGAGTGTCTGGGTGATGAATGTGTCCCACCAGCACATTCTATTAATGACAGTGCCAAGGTGTACGTCACCTGCCCTTGTGATTCTGAGGGATCTAGATTCTTTAGGTGAAGCATAGTCATCAAATCCGGGTTCGACCTGGCCTTGGATGCCAGGCACAGGTCACCTCTGGGCAAGTGGTATGCGACGGAATAGGGATGGAACCCTTTCAGTTGGTCAGCATAACACATATTCCTGAGACCCTGCATCCGTTTGTGGATGAACTGTCGGGCCTTTCCACCTCCTGCAGGTGTTGCGTCACAGACTTTCTGATCGGGGCATTGTACTCAATCATAGGTGTAACACGTAATGAGTACAAGGAGACAATGACCTACCCTGATCTACATGTGAATCCCTGCACAAACAGGTGGGCAATGTAGAAGTCCCAGCAAACCACGATAGCAGCGTGTGTGTTGAGCGAATGGTGACCGACAACCCTGTCCCCTGATCCCTGGTAATCACCCCTGCGCTCAGTGGACTGCCACCCATATGCTGGACAGGGGTGTCCTAGTACTCCTCGACAGGTATGATGTTGCATTACCTTGCATTTAGCTGTAGGCCATGTCCCTGACAGCAGATATGCATATCTGGGAGGCCCCTTTGAAGGATATCCGTGTCAGATGTCCGTCCCACTATGGCACCCGTTTCGCAGTCATCTACAAACAATGTCGCCCATAACACCCCTGTGTGTGCCTGTACTGTGGAAATGTAGATGTATAAGAGGAGTGGACCCAGGGAAGAGCCCCGTGGGACACCGCCTGCGACAGGCAGTAGGTCCGACATGCTGCCAGCAACTATGACCGCGTGGGCGTGTCACATAGCCAGTTTACAACCCATCCTGCGATATACGTGTTCACATCCAAGCCGATGGGTTTATCAATGATACCTGAGGGGGGTGATGTGTTGAAGGCCTTTGCTAGGTCGAGGTAGGCTGTATGGACTGCAAGACCCCCATCAATGGCCTCGGTGACTGTCGCAAAAACGTCAACCATGCTTTAAACGCATGAACCGCCCCTGACCAAGCCAAACCGTGTTGGATGCAAAGTATGCAGGTCCCCTATGCCTTCATCTACGAGCCGCAGTATGATCCCTTCCCATGTCTTTGCAGATAGGTCTCCTCATGGTAATGGGACAGTAATAACCAGGGTCACTGGAGGCATTGGCCCTGTGACGTGGAACCACAGTCGCCGTGCGACACAACCCGGGTACGTTACCCGAGGTGAGGCTACAAACAAACAGCTGTCCTAACTGTGGGTCTAATTCCTCAATGAGATCGTGGAGTACACAGTCGGGTCACCAGCTGGTCCCATGGATGCTATGTTCACTACCCTGGAGAGAGCATGTCCCACCCGTGCGTCACAGAACATTTGGGGACCACAAACCGCCAGTACAGACATCTCGTCATGTGGGGGGGAGGGTGTGTAGATGTCCTCACCGAACCTGTCAGCCCGTATTTTGGCAATGTGTGTATGTTGAGTAAACTCCACATCATCGTGAACCCAGTCAGAGCATATGTGGGAGTGACCTGGCAGGTGTCCAGCATAGCAAATGAAGGCTGTATGATTGTCAGCCAGGTTCATGTAGATATATCTGTGGAACGTGCCCCGGACCATGTCATGACAGCCTGTAGCTCTACACATATAATGACCAAGGGTGTCATACCTCACAAGGTGTCTGCTCCGCCTTGTAGTAGCCACCTCCTCTCGCTGTACAGCTTGTGTATGGCTGGGGTACACCACACTGGATGCTTGGCATTGGTACAATGAACCACAGTTGGGTAAGGGAATGCCTGATCCATGCAGTCCTGTAGGTACCGGTAGACGGCATATGTAAGTGATGCAGTGGCTGCAGTACTGTTGACCACTGGCTCAGGGTCCTTAAAGGAGACCACAGTAGTGTTCAGATTTGTGAATTCTGCCTTTGAGAAAGCCATGTGTATGGTAACCGGCAACACCCACAGCAATGGATGTCAATAGCAGAAGCCATTGTCCAAATAACATAGATTAACCTCGGCATGACAATATGTATTATCATACATGTATTGACACGTGTCTGCTAATCACACTTGCAAATGGCCGGTAAGACCGGGCTAAAGTGCCCGTGATTTACCTAGTCTGGAGGTGTCGTTCCGACAATAAAGTGGCGATACTTCCCAACCGGGACCTCTGGGGATTAATTAAAGCGGTTGTTAACCTGCAACATTGGATGTACAACATTTGGTTCCGGTCTCGGAAAACATGGTTTCCGTAGCACTACACACTATGGGTAGTCAAGCAGACATCCGCGATTGGTGAACACACAGCAGCAGTCAAACCCACTGGCCACAAGGACACAGTCCGACAAGCTCTACACTTTACATATGCACAGTGGTGTCCATTGTAGGACCCAAAAATTTCATTCATTGAATGCCTGCTAGCTTCCTGCATCACCCACGTGAACTCATTGTCGTCACCACGTCACAGCTACACATATGCACATAGCGTGTTCAATGTTGATGATAGCTGTCCATGAAATGCAGCACATATGCACAGAAATACCCAGGGTACCGAGTCCATAGAGGTGCGTCCACATCATAGTCCCGCACACATGAAGGATGTGTGATGGGTAGTGTCGACTGTTGCACTCAAGGGATCCTGGGTATGTAGAAACAGGGCCCGGTGTCGTTTGGCAGGTAATCCTTTGTCCCGCCCCGTGGTAGGGATGTGGGCGTAGCACCTGCCTTACTCCCCACTAATAATGCAAAGCATCCACCGGAGAATGGTAAATGCAGGTGTGAAATGTGTACAGCCCTATACCAGTGTCCAGTAGGCAATTCTCATGGATGGACAAGCGTACGACCAAGATGGCACCCACAACTGTAAACCCGGTGGAACTACACAGCTGCGGTAAGGCATAACACAGCAAATATACATAGGGACTACAGTTGACATTCCCCATACAAAGTTGGACCGCCATGCAAACACCGGCGTACACAGCACTCAATCTGCCAGCAACAAAATGGGGGAGCACTCGCTACCATACTGTGGAACAGATGGGCGACCTGTGGAACACAAACTAATGGCACACCAACAACGTCAACTGGGATATGTAAACTATGGCGTTCCCACCTATGAAGAAAACATGCTTCAATGAAGACATAGGGGATCTACATGTTCCGGTGGTGTTATGTTGAAAATACAGTGACGGATATGTCCTATTGGGACGTCTGAGGTTTATTTGAAGCAGTTGCTAACCTGCATCTTTGGATGTACACCATTTGTTCACAGCTCTAAATCACCTGGTTACGTAGCACCACGAAGAATGGGTAGTCAAACAGACATCCGCGATTGGGGAACATACAGCAGCAGTCAAAAGCACTGGCCAGTTGGACACAGTCCAGCAACATCTAACTTTACATATGCACATTGGTGTCCATTGAAGGACCCAAAAATACCTTCTCACAGAACTCACTCCAGACGTTTCCGAACAACAGACGATGCTATAGCCGTGGCTACGGCACAGTTAGACATATGCACCACCAGCGTGTTTAAGGTTGATGACAAGTGTCCATGAAACGCAGGACATATGAACATAAATACCCAGATCGACGTGTCCATACATGTGCGTCCACATCCCAGTCCCGCACGCATGAAGGATGTGTAATGGGTACTGTCGAGGGTTGCAGCCATGGGATCTTGGGTATGCAGAAATGGGGCTTTGTGTTGTCTGGCAGATAATCCGTTGTCCTGCGGCGTGGGAGGGATGTGGGCATAGTACCTGCCTTACTCCCCACTAATAATGCAAAGCATCCACCGTAGAATGCTAAATGCAGGTGTGAAATGTGTACAGCCCTTTACCAGTGTCCAGTAGGCAATTCACATGGATGGACAAGCGTATGACCAAGATGGCACCCATAACTGCAAACCCGGTGGAATTACACTGCCGCAGTAAGGCATTACACAGGTAATACACATAGGGACTACACTTGACATTCCCCATACAAAAAACACAGACAACCAGCTGAGAAAGTCCAAAGCAAAAATGAGGTACTGTAGACACCGTCAGTGACCACTCAGAGCCCACCAGGAATTAAATGCAGTCACCATAGTTTATTGAAGCTCTTTTTGTCTGCTTCATAAGCAGACTTATTCAGAATACATACAATGCAGTCCAACCTACTACATTTAAAACCCTTAATTGGTCAGTAAATTAGATGTGCTAAGTATTAATTAAATGCCTTAAAGGCAAACAAGCAAAAAAACTTTACTTGGGTTACAGATTCCACACAGTGAGTAAATCAGACATTGCTTCAAAAGGTACATTCTTCATAGAAAAATAAAAATATATGTATATATATGAAAGAAGAACCAACATAATGTTTTCCAAATGTCTGAGTGTTTAAGCTACATATATATGTTCTAGGGATTGTGCCAATATATTAAAAGAACTACAGACACCTAGTAATATCAATGAACCATAATATATAGAGATAAACCGTATGATTATGACTAATGTAAAATATATCAATGAAATGTAAAGATTCACAATGTGGTAAAGTAAATATTCATTTAGAAGGTTAGTTAAATAAATCAATTCAGACATCCTTGTCAAAATACTAACACAAGGCCAGCGAGGTGCTCGGCCTCACATGTACTGGGATGTTGTTCCACAGCATAGTGAGTGTCTGGGTGATGAATCTGTCCCACCAGCACGTTCTATTAATGACAGTGTCAAGGTGTACGTCACCTGCTCTTGTGGTTCTGAGGGATCTAGCTTCTTTAGGTGAAGCATAGTCATCATATCTGGGTTCGACATGGCCTTGTATGCCAGGCACAGGTCACCTCTGGGCAAGTGGTATGCGACTGAATAGAGCTGGAATCCTTTCAGTCGGTCAGCATAACACATATTCCTGAGACCCTGCATCTGTTTGTCGATGAACTGTTGGGGCCTTTCCAGCTGCTGCAGGTGTCGGGTCAGATACATTCTGAACGGGGCATTGTACCCAATCATAGGTGTAATGAGTGATGGGTACAAGGGGACAATGTCCTCCCCTGATCTAGATGTGAATCCCTCCATGATGAGGTGGGCAATGTTGAAGGTCTACCTAACTACGTTAGCAACGTGTGTGTCGAACGAACGGTTAACAACAACCCGGGTCCCCAGATCCCTGGTAACTCCCTCTGTGCTCAGTGGATTGCCACCTATATGGTAGCTAGGGGTAACCTTGTTCTTCCCGAAGGGTATGACTATGCATTTCCCGGCATTTAGCTGTAGGCCATGTCTCTGGCACCACTTATCCACATCTGTGAGGCCCTTCTGAAGGATATCTGTGTCAGATGTGTGTCCGACTATGGCACCCAGTTTGCAGTCATCTGCAAACATTGTCAGCCATAACCCCCCTGTGTTTGCTTGTACTTTGGAAATGTAGATGCTGAAAAATAGTGGACCCAGGACTGAGCCCGTGGGACACCACCTGTGACCGGCTGTGAGTATGACATGGCGCCAGCAACTATGACCGTGTGGGTTCTGTGACTTAGCCAGTTTGCAACCCATCTGGCGATGTATGTATTTACATTCAAGCTGACGGGTTTATCAATGATACCTGAGGGGGGTATTGTGTCGAAGGCCTTTGCCAGGTTGAGGTAGGCTGTATGGACTGCTTTACCCTCATCAATGGCCTTGGTGACTGATCCTAAAAAGTCAAACACGTTTAAAAGGCATGATCTGCCTTTGACCAAGCCAAACTGGGTTGGATCCAAAGTATGCAAGTCCCCTATGTCTTTATCTATGAGTTCCATTATGATCCTTCTCCATGGCTTTGCAGATAAGGCTTGTCAAGCTAATGGGATGGTAATTACCAGGGTCAGTGGAGGCACCATCCTTGTGAAGTGTGACTACAGTCGCCTTGTGCCACTACTTGGAGTACGTATCCTGAGGTGAGGCTAAGATTAAACAGCTGTCCTAACTGTGGGTTTAATTCCCCATAGAGTTCATGGAGTACACAGCTGGGACACCATCTGGTCCCATGGATGCTGTGTTTACTGCCTTGGAGAGAGCATTTCCCACCTGTGCGTTACAGATGTTCCAGGATCTACAATCCTCTGGTATAGATATCTCTCCATGTGGGGGGGAGAAGTTAGCACCGAACCTGTCAGCCAGTATGTTGGCAATGTGTGTAGGTTCAGTCATCTTCACATCATTCTGAACCCAGTCTGAGCATATCTGGGAGTGTCCTCCCAGGTGTCCAACATAGCTAAAGAAGGCCTTATGATTGTCTGTTGAGTCCTTGTTAATTTCTCTGTTGAATTTCCCCTGGATGATTTCATGACAGCTTGTAGTTCTTCACATATAATGAGCAAGGGTGTCTTACCTTACAAGTATTCCGCTTTATCTTGTAGTAGCTACCTCCTGTCGTTGTAGAGCTTGTTCATGGCTGGGGTCCACCAGACTGGATGCTTGGCTTTGGTACAAAGAGTCTCAGTTTTGTATGGGATTGCCTGATCCATGCAGTCCTGTAGGTGCTGGTGGAAGGCATATGTACGTGATTCAGCGGTCTGAGTAATGTTTACCACTGGCTCAGGGGCCTTAAAGGAGACCACAGTAGTGTTCAGAAGTGTGAATTCGGCTTTTGAGAAAGGCATATGTATGGTAACCGGCACCACTGTACACATGGAACATCATAGCAATAAACCACGGCCGGATGTGGGTAATGCTGGACATACCCACGGCAGACGTGGCGCGTTCCCGAGTCCGATGCCCGAGGGACCACACACATAGCCGGCCTTAGGCATAGGCCAACTAGGCAGCCGTCTAGGGCGTTGCTCTACTCGGGGCACCTTTCCAGACTTTATTTGGTGTAGGTAGACCAGGAGGGGGGTAGCGGGTGATGTTGTGGTGGCACCATGGAGTCCTTCTGCCTAGGGCACCACTTAACCTAAGGCCAGTCTTGCCGTGGGTAAATACAGCAGTACCCACACCCAGACGCGGGTCATTGCTAGTATGCCATATCATCTATGGAAACAAACCATATATTCCCAGACATAATGGCACAGCATAATGCCTGTCCGCCCAAACGCAGACATACGGCACCCGCGGCGGTGCGGACGTACTGCGCGAGATGTCCGTTACCAATGTCGACACTGTCTCGCTCTGTGAAACAAAGTCAACATAGCGATTCAATACTAAACAGCGACGGAGAGCCCGATGTCCCCGTTGCTGAGCTGTTCAACCTGTTCCGCCATGTTAAATGTGTGTAGCAGAGCGGAACCGGCCCAAACTAAGCAACGGACATGTCTGTGGCTCAGTGAAAGCCGTCACGCAATGTTAAACCCATGTAATATAGCGACACAGGTTATACATACCGAGGGTTAGTAATGGAAATAGGTCCGTTCGACCAGACCGTGTGCAATTAATAGTGCAATTAATATAACAAGATCTACAACGGGTACACCGGCCAATCAGCGCACACGGTTATGAATAATGGGGGGGACATGGTATCATAGACACGGACAAACCGTGCCCATGTGACTCATCTAACATTCGTACACGGTCAGGGCAGTTCCGTACACTGGGCGGACAAGACCAAACCCAAAGCACCACAGGAACACCCTGACAATCGAAGGCCTGTATGCGTAGGGGATATAAGCACCTGTGATCTGAACATCCCTGCGGTCACGACATATGCATCCTGGGCCATGAGCGAGAGGGAATAAGGAATGTTTAACATGTAGTACCGCACCTTTCCCAGCAGGAGAATGGATGCCTGTGACGTGCGTGAGTGCGGGGGGTAGGGGGATATGTAAATGTAGCTAAGTACCATGGGTATGCATATTAATGACACCGAACAGCTAACGTGTAGTGGTCACAGTAACCGGCAAGCGTGAATGCAGTCCCGTTTGAATTACGACTATAGAACATATACATGTGAGCGTAATGCGTAATCGTCCATGCTGCAAAGACTGTTACATGTATAAAGGTGTAAGTGCGTTCTGCACCGTCCGTCAACGGATCAGAGATATGTTACGGAATAGTCACAACTAACACACCCCGCGTAACCACACTGACCCAGTAAACATATATAAAGAGAAAGCGGATATGCATGTGGCCTGCGCGTAACCCACAATTAGGAAATGCGAGTGTGCGTGTGTGATCCACTCGAAGCAGGGAAGGTTAAGGATGTGTCCTCCACGTCAACCAGACATGTCTCAAAAATGTTAGCCTCTGAAAGTATGGAATCGGGCAATGCCATGTAAAGTACCGTTAGAAATAGTGAGAAACACACGCTATGTGATGAGACAAACATAGACTGTGGATAGAATAACGTATGTGTTAGTAGTATGGATTGATGACGGTTATGCATCAGTAACCCGACCCACTTGTCAGAAGGTGCCCCGTATGAATTGCGTTCAGTTGGCTCACACTTGTTGACCGGGCTAGGCTAGCTGGATATATGTCCAGTGTCAGCAGAGGCCCGTGGAGAAATTCTCCACACACAATAATAGCACAACATACCAAAGTACTCATATATGTAACCAAAGAAGAACAACAATAGAAAGTGTCCTGAAAGGACTGGTTACACACAGATCCCAGGCGACAGACAGATATATGGCCAGTGGAAGCACGTCACAATTATGGGATCAGGTCCCTAAAGTAGCAAGAAGGTCACACATGACACGCCAGCGAATTGCCAGATAGACACTGGTCAATGTAACACACAGCAAGAGTAAGGGCCAACCAGCCGTACACCCTGCCAGAACCTGTACAGTGGAAAGGTATGGCATGGTAATTGATGTGTGTACACAGGTAATCCACAGACAGTAACAAAGAAAGGTATGAAACGAGGGGTTCACATGTATACATCTACACACAGCAGTCCGACGGCCCGTATATATGACGCATGGACATAGATTTGTCACTTGAAAACAAGATGTAAACAGCTACAGTTTATTCCATTTCATATTGATATAGTTATAATACAGTCATATTCATATGTAACATTGTGACTCATTTACATTCATAATTATAAAATATATGCTTAAATTGTACTCATTGATTCCATGCTTTGGAATCGTAATGCTACAATTATACACATTGATATACAATATCATGATCAACACACTACATTCTAAGGTTTACTCACAACAATTATCAACTATGTTTCAATATACTGATTGTATTGACCAATATTGTATTTATATTAACACAATGTTGTCGTATTATTGTTTCCATTAAGTAATGTATGCAACACTGATTTCTATATGTCACGTTATCATCAAGACTTGGAGCACTGTCCACTTAACTATGAGCAGGTTTATTGATTAATTGACTTTAAACTGACTCTGAAGGAAGTGTATAAGGGACGACTATGTAATGTATTTCGTACTCCGACGATGCCCCATGTTAGTGGGTGAAAGAGCTCAGTATCTTTTGACTGTGGAGTGTATCGTTTTTGTCATTGTCTGTTTTGGCTGATATATGTTCAATAATGTCTTTTATGAAGATGAGCAGGACTCAAGGTTTGCTGTATTTCCGCTTACTGGCACGTGGATATAGATAGGCCAAGTAATACATAATATGGGTAGTCAAGCAGACATCCGCGATTGGGGAACATACAGCGGCAGTCAAAACCACTGGCCAGATGGTGACAGTCCAACACGTTCTACACTTTACATATGCACATCGGTGTCCATTGTAGGACTCCAAAAATTGTTCCGTTCGCAATATCGACCAGCTGCGATCGACCCAGACAGAGTGACAGCCGTGACTACGGCACAGCTAGACATATGCACCACCAGCGTGTTTAAGGTTGATGATAACTGTCCATGAAATGCAGGACATATGAACAGAAATCCCCAGATTGTCGTGTCCATAGAAGTCGTCCACATCCCAGTCCCGCACACATGAAGGATGTGTAATGGGTACCGTGGATGTGATCCTGGGTATGCAAAAATGGGGCTCGGTGTTGTTTGGCAGATAATCCGTTGTCCCGCCCCGTGGGAGGGCTGTGGGTATAGCACGTGCCTTACTCCCCACTAATGATGCAAAGCATCCACTGGATAATGCTAAAAGCAGGTGTGAAATGTGTACAGCCCTATATCAGTGTCCAGTAGGCAATTCCCATGGATGGACAAGTGTACGACCAAGATGGCACCTATAACTGGAAACCTGGTGGAATTACACAGCTGCAGTAAGGCATAACACAGGAAATACAGATAGGGACTACAGTAGACACTCCCCAGACAAAGTCAGACCGCCGTGCGAATACCGGCGTACACAGCAGTCGATCTGCCAGCAACAACATGAGGATCACTCGCTTCCATACTGCGGAACAAATGGGCGACCTGTGGAACACATACTAATGGCACACTAACAACTTCAACTAGGAAGGTCATACGATGTTTCAACACTAGCGTTCCCGCATATAACGAACATCCTTCAATGAATAAATAGGGTATACATGTTCTGGCTGTGTTATATTGACAATACAGTGGCGTATATGTCCTACTGGGCCTTCTGAGGATTACTTAAAGCAGTTGCCAACCTGCAGCATTACATCAATACCATTTGGGTTAATCGTAGTAGAACATGGGTTTCGTAGCACAACATAATATGTGTATTCAAACACACATCCGCGATTGGGGAACATACAGCAGCGGTCACAACCACTGGCCAGATGGACACAGTCCAACATGTTCTACATTTTACATATGCACATTTGTGTCCATTGTAGGACCCAAAAATTTATCCTTTTGCAACGCCAACCGGAAGACCAAGATGAACTACAGCCGTGACTACGGCACAGCTACATATATGCACCGCCAGCGTGTTCAAGGTTGATGACAACTGTCCATGAAATGCGGGACATATGCACAGAAATCCACAGATTGTCGAGTCCACAGATGTGCGTCAACATCCCATTCCGCACACATGGAGGATTTGCAATGGGTACTGTCGAGGGTTGCAGCCATGGGATCGTGGGTATGCAGAAATGGGTGTTGGAGATGATTGGCAGATGATCCATTGTTCCGCCCCGTGGGAGGGATGTGGGTACAGAACATGCCTTACCCCCCCAGCAATAATGACAATCATCCACCGGAGAATGCTACATGCAGCTGTGAAATGGGTACAGCCCTACACCAGTGTCCAGTAGGCATTTCCCAAGGATGGACACACGTACGGACAAGATGGCACCCATAATAGCAAACCTGGTGGAATCACACAGCTGTAGTAAGGCATAACACAGGAAATACAGATGGAAACAACAGTAGACACACCCCATAGAAATCTATCCTGCCGTGCGAATCCCAGCGTACACAGCAACCAAGCTGCTAGCAAGTATATGGGGATCACCTGCTTCCACTCCGCGGAACATACGGGCGACCTGTGGAACACATATTAATGGCACACCAACAACGTCAACTAGGAAGGTCATAGTATGGTTAAACTATGGCGTTCCCACCCATAAATAACATCCTTTCATGAATAAATAGGTTCTACATGTACCGGCTGTGTTATAATGACAATACAGTGGCGGATAGTTCACAATGGGACCTCTGAGGATTACTTAAAGCAGTTGCCAACCTGCAGTACTACAGTAACACCATATGGGTTAATTGTGGAAGGACACGGGTTCCGTAGCACTACATAATATGGGTAGGCAAACAGACATCCGCGACTGGGGAACATACAGCGGCAGTCAAACCCACTGGCCGAATGGACACAGTCCAACATGTTCTACACTTTACATATGCACATCGGTGTCCATTGTAGGACCAAAAATTTCTCCTTACGTGTTGGCAACAGGCTGCGATCGTGTGACCCAGAAGAGGTGACAGCCGTGACTACGGCACAGGTAGATATATGCACCACAAAGCGTGTTCAAGGGTGATGACAAGTGTCCATGAAATGCAGGACATATGAATAGGACTCCCCAGGTTGCTGCGTCCATAGGCGTGCGTTCACATCCCATTCCGCACACATGAAGGATGTGCAATGGGTACTGTCGAGGGTTGCAGACATGGGATCGTGGGTATGCAAAAATGGGTCTCGGTGTGGATTGGCAGATGATTCGTTGTCCGCCCGTGTGAGGGGCGTGGGCATGGCATATCGTTACTCCGCACTAATAATGCCAATCATCCACGGAAAATGCAGAATGCAGCTGTGAAATGTGTACAGCCCTATACTAGTGTCCAGTAGGCAGTTCCCATGGATGGACAAGCGTCACGGCCAAGATGGCACCCATAGCTGCAAACCTGGGGAATCCACAGCTGTTGCAAGGCATAACCCAGGAAATACAGATAGGGACTACAGTAGACACTCCCCATACAAAGCCAGACCGCTGGGCAGATACCGGCGTACACAGCACTCAATCTGCCAGCACATAAATGGGGATCTGCGGCTTCCATACAGCGGAACAGATGGGTGACCTGTGGAAACATACCAATGGCACAATATCACCGTCAGCTGGGAAAGACATACGATGGTCAAACTATGGCGTTCCCACCAATGAAAGACATCCTTCAGTGAATTAATAGGATTGATGTCAATTGACCATGGAAAACACCCAATCAACAATAAAGACTCGCTGGCACCCTATGGCCACAAACCATGTCACACATAGGTAGATGGAACAGTCAACTTAAACATTTCGTCCACGACAGGTCACATATGGTATCCAAAGGTTCTTCATAGACATGTATGCGCTATCACCCGTAGGCCCCGTGAGACTTACACATAACATGGAAGCATCCAGGCTTTAAATATCCACCCTTACACTTCCATTTGTCACTTTCTATGCGAACAATGAACATGTAGCCACAGCATAGAAAGCACAGACGCACTGCTAACGACACACACACATGTCAACATCTCAGAAAGCATCCTATGAACACACGTATTACATGATATTGTAGTATGAAAAACAAACCAGCAACCTGCGGCAAGAATAGTCCCCGTAGTTCGACACAACACAAGTCTTCTTAACGTTTAAACAGTTTATTAAAACATGCAACGTTTTCGTTGTTTCCACAACTTCTTCAGAAAAAAGCAAATTCTAAAAATGTTCACAATCAACAATGTGAGTTTTAACGAGTTCTTAAATCTCACATTGTTGATTGTGAACAGTTTTAGAATTTGCTTTTTTCCGAAGAAACGAAAGCGTTGCATGTTTTAATAAACTGTTTAACGATAAGAAGACTTGTGTTGTGTCGAACTACGGGACTATTTTTGCCGCAGTTGCAGTTTTTCCGTATTTCCGTAGTATGATATTGTACTATGTCGAATCCTCAACAATCGAAGACCTAACAATGTATATGGAAGATATGCATAGCATATCACTGTAATACAACGGTACAGAACTGACAGAGTGGACAAATGTATGTTAACCCTACATCTGTATCTACACTACATTCCCGTTACGGGTGTTTGCTCCACCTGCCTCTCAAAAGATGCCTCAGCAGTTATCCATCGGTCAGCCCTGGTGTGTGGCCAACCCTCCACCTACTAATCTATCTACATCCGCATTCTTCAGCATAGCTGAGGAGGTCCCTCCTGTGGTGTTATAATCTAGACGTCGTAAAACACCGAATGTAGGCGTATGCCTTGTGATGTGCCCATAGCGGCCGTAGGCATCGCCAATCCTGCGGCTGCCCAGGCGCCGCTCTAGTAGGGCCACCTGTCTAGTAGGCGTGTCACGTCGGTATACCAAGATGGGTGCACCATGTGTTGTGGTGGCGTGCGCCATGTAGCCCCACAGCCTAGGGCTGCGGGCGATCTAACGCCGCTGCCGTCGGAGGGCTAGTACAGTCTGCAGGTATGTTCAGACGTGCCCATGTAACAGCGGTCCACAAGGATACCCATAGTGGCGACAGCTGCACACATGGCTATAGCGGGGGACACACACGACCATGCATACAGCACAGTTAGACATACACACACCATAAATAGGCAAGTACACACAAGGTGTATGTCGTGTATGGGTACAGTGTCAGGACAGCAAGGATAGCTGTCTGCCACGTAATCCAGCAGATGTCTATGAGGTGTTCTGGAATACGGACGGTGCATGGACAATGTGTGGATATGCAGTGTACCACAGTTATATGTGTCAGCCGTGCAAATATACGATACATGGGGAAGACAGCTGTCCATGGTAGAGCAGCGGTACGTCCACAACATAGGTACATAGATATACAAAGAAAGAGATACAGGCGGACACATCCGGCAGGCCGTCAGTGTAATGTACACAGCAGCACCCCACCACACCATAGTAGGGTGCACGTGGAGAACAGGCTACGGAGGTCGCCGACCAGAACAAGCACACAAGCAGTACACGAGCTGCGTCCCGCCATCCACAAACACAAGGATGGCGCCAGGTTATGGGTGTTCCGCGTAAACCTCAAAGCCATACCGTATAAACCCATGCAGCTGGGAGCCTGGACACACACACACATGTGGCACGCATGATGACTGACCTCACCCCCACATACACAAACGCACAAACGTACAACACAGGTATGGTATGCGCTACGTGGACCACCGAGTACAGCACCAGCAGAGGCACATGTACAGGTGGGTGGCAACAACCGTACAGGAATGGCTGCTGGTAGGCAAGGTATGTGTTTTGAAGCGTCTAAAAGCATGTTCATCCGCAGAGGCAGCTGGAAACACACACACACACACACACGGAAGGGCCGGGAGCCGAACCTACGCCTATCTACATGAACTCACTACAGTATGAAGCATTTACAGAGCAGCTACCGAGTTTACTGAGCACAGCGCTGTCAGAGGCATACTTCTAGGCTGGTGACATCACCCGCAAGACAATAGCTGGCAATAGCCAAGGTATGTGTTGCGAAGCGTCTAAAAGCATGTTCATTCGCAGAGGCAGCTGGTAACACACACACACACACACACACGGAAGGGCCGGGAGCCGAACCTACGCCTATCTACATGAACTCACTACAGTATGAAGCATTTACAGAATGCACTACCGAGTTTACTGAGCACAGCGCTGTCAGAGGCATACTTCTAGGCTGGTGACATCACCCGCAAGACAATAGCTGGCAATAGCCAAGGTATGTGTTGCGTGTCTAAAAGCATGTTCATCCGCAGAGGCAGCTGGAAACACACACACACACACGGAAGGGCCGGGAGCCGAACCTACGCCTATCTACATGAACTCACTACAGTATGAAGCATTTACAGAGCAGCTACCGAGTTTACTGAGCACAGCGCTGTCAGAGGCATACTTCTAGGCTGGTGACATCACCCAAGACAATAGCTGGCAATAGCCAAGGTATGTGTTGCGAGCGTCTAAAAGCATGTTCATTCGCAGAGGCAGCTGGAAACACACACACACACACACACGGAAGGGCGGGGCGAACCTCGCCTATCTACATGAACTCACTACAGTATGAAGCATTTACAGAGCAGCTACCGAGTTTACTGAGCACAGCGCTGTCAGAGGCATACTTCTAGGCTGGTGACATCACCGCAAGACAATAGCTGGCAATAGCCAAGGTATGTGTTGCGAAGCGTCTAAAAGCATGTTCATTCGCAGAGGCAGCTGGTAACACACACACACACACACACACACACACACACACGGAAGGGCCGGGAGACGAACCTACGCCTGTCTACATGAACTCACTACAGTCTGTAGCATTTACAGAGCAGCTACCGAGTTTACTGAGCACAGCGCTGTCAGAGGCATACTTCTAGGCTGGTGACATCACCCGCAAGACAATAGCTGGCAATAGCCAAGGTATGTGTTGCGAAGCGTCTAAAAGCATGTTCATTCGCAGAGGCAGCTGGTAACACACACACACACACACACACACACACGGAAGGGCGGGAGCGAACCTCGCCTATCTACATGAACTCACTACAGTATGAAGCATTTACAGAGCAGCTACCGAGTTTACTGAGCACAGCGCTGTCAGAGGCATACTTCTAGGCTGGTGACATCACCCGCAAGACAATAGCTGGCAATAGCCAAGGTATGTGTTGCGAAGCGTCTAAAAGCATGTTCATTCGCAGAGGCAGCTGGTAACACACACACACACACACACACACACACACACACACACACACGGAAGGGCTGGGAGGCGAACCTCGCCTATCTACATGAACTCACTACAGTATGAAGCATTTACAGAGCAGCTACCGAGTTTACTGAGCACAGCGCTGTCAGAGGCATACTTCTAGGCTGGTGACATCACCCGCAAGACAATAGCTGGCAATAGCCAAGGTATGTGTTGCGAGCGTCTAAAAGCATGTTCATTCGCAGAGGCAGCTGGAAACACACACACACACACACACACACACACACGGAAGACGAACCTACGCCTATCTACATGAACTCACTACAGTATGAAGCATTTACAGAGCAGCTACCGAGTTTACTGAGCACAGCGCTGTCAGAGGCATACTTCTAGGCTGGTGACATCACCCGCAAGACAATAGCTGGCAATAGCCAAGGTATGTGTTGCGAAGCGTCTAAAAGCATGTTCATTCGCAGAGGCAGCTGGAAACACACACACACACACACACACACACACACACACACACACACACGGAAGGGCCAGGAGCCGAACCTACGCCTATCTACATGAACTCACTACAGTATGAAGCATTTACAGAATGTGCTACCGAGTTTACTGAGCAGAGCGCTGTCAGGAGGCATACCCCTACGTGGGTGGTATCATCTGCAGAGGCAATGCGCCCGATCGGGAATTATGTCAGAGTGCGCAGTCACGCAGCCTGTTACCATCCCAAGGTCGCCGTACAGTAACACGTTAGTGCTGCAGTCGGGAATACCAAGTAACTACTGATCAGTACATCACGACAGGAATACGGGATGCACCGCATGACAGTTCACCCTATGAGAGGGCATCCAGCGTGCAGGATGTAGGCAACCAATGTGGCATGACAGCCACACATGTGTCACCTGTATGGTCACCATATCTATGCAGAATGCCATTGGCCATGGCTACACGCATAGTAGCAGACATCGGTGACGACTGTCGTGTGTACCCCCGGCGGGTGTACTGGCCATGCCTCCCACACCTAGCGGTTGCAAAGGGGAGACAGACATGCTCACGGGGTATCAAGCGCAGTCGTCCGCGGTGTGCACTGTACTGTGTGTCTATCTACACAGCTGCTTACTGGGCATGCTCAGACACTTAGACGCGGCACAGAGCAGACATGCATACACATGGTGCGACGGCATGGGTGGCGGAATGTGGACCGTCGTGTGTGTCCAGCCACACAACAGCAGCCTGGCCATGCCACAGACGTGGCCGTTGCGAAGGGGATACAGGCATGCACCCGGGGTATAACTGCAGTCGGGCGCGGTGTGCACTGTGCTGTGTGTCTATCTACACAGCTGCCTACTGGGCATGCTCAGACACTTAGACTCGGCACAGAGCAGACATGCATACACATGGTGCGACGGCATGGGTGGCGGAATGTGGACCGTCGTGTGTGTCCAGCCACACAACAGCAACCTGGCCATGCCACAGACGTGGCCGTTGCGAAGGGGATACAGGCATGCACCTGGGGTATAACTGCAGTCGGGCGCGGTGTGCACTGTGCTGTGTGTCTATCTACACAGCTGCCTACTGGGCATGCTCAGACACTTAGACTTGGCACAGAGCAGACATGCATACACATGGTGCGACGGCATGGGTGGCGGAATGTGGACCGTTGTGTGTGTCCAGCCACACAACAGCAACCGGCCATGCCACAGACATGGCCGTTGCAGCGGGGAATATCTAGGTGCAATTAACCATGGGTAGGACTGGCCTACAGTTTGTTGCATGCTACAGACAACCCTCCCAAACACAGGATACCTGCACAGACGTCCTGAGGACACTGGTGAGTGTGCATGCTCTCACAACAGCACCGTATTGGGTGACATGAACCACCCATACATAGACTGGGAACATTACCCATGGCACAACACCCTCGCCACGGTCCCAGGTGTTCTCAGACCTGGCCACTGTTAAACAGCCATGCACCATACACACTAGGGGGATGTCTAACAGTTCTGCCCATCACACATGGTGAGGATATGCCCCACACAGGATGTACAGCCCTCAATGGTGATGCCAGACCATATAGTGGATCCACTGGTCATCCACATCCTGCACCCAACACCGGCATGGGGACCTAAGTGATGACCTCTCCACAACAAACCACACACATCATACGACCGGTGTGGTACCCTACAAGTCCTCCATGCCAGTGTTGAACACAGGCCAGACTGCCAACCGCCTTACGAATGCCTTCTCTGAGCACCCCCATGCATGTCTGCACCAGGCGAACATGATAACATCAGGACCTTGTCCACCACAGGTAGGCACATGGTGTGGTGGACCCCAGCCACTGACAAGCTGTACATCAACAGTTGGAGCTAATACATGACAGAGCAATGTCAGTACCAGGAAACCATCTCCCATTCATACCGGCGTCACCATACGGCCACACATACAATCATCCACGGCCGCTTGTGGGAGTGGTACTGCAGAGGGCACATGAGACAACCATAGGGCCTTCCCTAACTGTGGTAAGGACATGGTTGGGGGCGCACAGACTTGGCCGGAAATGGTCCAGAATGGTACAACGGTCACTGCACCCACAGACATTGTCAACAAACCAGCGGACATGTTCCATGCATACACCCCCCCCCCAAGAGGGGACATATCCATCCCACCAGAGTGTAGCCTCCAAAACATCTCATATGGCCTGGAGTGATCTCATATCTCTATGGCGGTTGACACAGCACCAATGGGCACCGATGGTGTCCCTGGCTGTGTGCTACCCATCCTCATTGAGGCCCTCGACCCACACATGAGGCCACTGTGTCATGTTAGCCTTACTATGGGCTATGTCCCCGATGGATGGCATATGGCATCTGTGGTCCCACTATGCCAGGGTAGTGCTCTTCTGGACTGTAGACAGCCACACCCTATCAGCTTGACAAGCCTTGTCTGCAAAGCTGTGGGGAGGTCCATACAGGTGCCCATGGATACAGACAGCGGTGTACAGCCAATACGGAAACATACCCACAACAACATAGTCAAGGGTGGATCCTGCCTCCCGAACCTGCTCGTCCTGTCTGGAGTGGTCACCAAGGCCATTGATGGGGATACGCGGGTTTGCACACAGTACCATGACCTGGTGGGAGCGTTCAGAGTACACTCCACATGGGACTCATGGAAAGGCTTGCCAGCGTACATGTGGGGACATATGTCACCCGATGGTTCTCAGAAAGGTTGGAGGTCACACCACACAGGGTTGGTGTTCCTGGTGCCGTGTCACACTCATATCTGGTCTCCAGTGGAGGCCCACAGGGCTCAGTCCTGGGCCTCCTGCCATCTGACATTCGACCTTCAAATGTGCATGCAATCATAGGGGGATTGTGGCAGACAAGGTATGCAGATGACTACACACCGGCCACCATACCCAACACCCCATGTGACACGGACATCCACCTAGGGCGTAATAGACATGGATAACTGGTGCCAGAGCCATGGCCTGCTGCTACATGCCAGAGAAGGTGCAGACCTACCCAGTGTGAAGGACATGTTCGGCCCAATGTAACATGTAGGTGGTAAGCCATTCAAAATGGTGGACATGTTCATGGAAATGGGTACCACACCTGTCGGTAACCTCTGTCAACACACACAATGGCAATGTGTGTGTGAAGACATTCCACTGTGGCCACCTGGTCTGGAAGGAATCGCATCCACATCAGGGGTGTTCATTGTACCCCTGTACACATCACACACCAGAGCAATGACTGCGTGCGATGGCACATCTGGCCTGTACCTAAGCTGACACCTGCAGCACTCGGAAGGACCACAAACGTTCCACAACGCAGGGATGACGGTGCTAGGACATGTGTCACAAGCTGCACGACCAAGGGGACTCCAGCTGTATACCTTCCCAGCACATCTGCTCTGTGGTGATCTGTGCCTGGCATACACGGCCATGTCCGACCTGGGTGACATGGGCATATTCCACCTCCTAGGCTCCAGGCAAACACGGGCACAGAAGCGACTGTCAGACACCTCACCACAAAGATGAGTGGGACGTGCTGGGGGAACAGGGTCAACGGCCAGAGACCCCCTACAACACGGAGAGGAGTGCCAGCCCATGTTAAGGAAAGGCCCTGACTGCCTTCGTCCAGGAGTAATCATGATGTGTGGATGTGTGAACATAGTTATCGCCAGGCATCATCCGTGTGTCAGTGCTGGACGAGGGACTGGGGACTGATGCATGTGGCATCCCCATCCTAAGGGGTGTTAGCAGCCACACACAGTCATGCTAGGTCTACACATGTCGTAGGGCACATAGCCTGGTATGTACATGTGCCTATGTACCTATGTAGGGGTCCATGCCGGTTGCGGGTACCTGTACTATGCTGATGTTGCCAGACATGCCTGTGGGTACCCCATGACTACACGTGGGGAACTAATAACAGTGCTCCCAGTAGGCACATGCAAGTACACCATCATTGTCATACGGGTTAACTGAACCAACATGGTGCTACACATGTAACCACCACGCATACTGTGTACACAGATCAATGAATGCTGCACCTGCCCTACATGGTATGTCTGCTGCATGATGTCAGTGCACAACCCACATCACATACACACCTGTCACCAGCCATACACACACACCACAACATACACATCACGTACTATGCGGACACAGGTATCACATACACCTCTCACTATCTTGTCCACCCTGTGCATCAGAATATGTTTGCATAACCGTGCACCGATGGTGTAGCTCACAGTTCTGCGGCAGAGACTTCATCATATGCACAGGGTGATATGTGTGCCACAGGCATGGGCTGTACCAATGGATGACATCATGTGTGTGTGTAAGGGCCTGTGCATTGACTGGGCATGACTGTGTAGATTGCATGTGGATGTGGTGGAGCCCTACAGTTGTGTTTGCTGTGTGTGGGTTTGTGTGTACACGGTTCAGTCATCTGTGATGCCTACACGGGGTATGCTTGACAGCCCCAGACTGTACAGTGCAGGTGTTACGGCTCACTGTGTCCGCCTGCGGCGACGTGACCCGCGCCTGCCTGGGGTCGCACGGGCACTACCGGGTGGAGGTACAGACTGTCCACTCTCTGATGTCACATGTCCGCTGGAAACGTGCCGGGGCCGTCCAGGGCCACGTCCACGTGGCCTGCTGTGTCCTGGTGTGGTTGGTGTAGTAGCAGCTGCACTGCTGCTGCTACCAGCACTGTGTGGGTGGGCATGGGAGGTGGCACGCACACGCTGACCTGCACCTGTTGGTGTTACTGGCCCACACCCACGTGCCCTATGCCTCACCCCTACCATGTGTTCCAGCACGGACAGCTCACGCTCACGGATGGCCATGCCTCGGTCGAGGATCCCAGCCATCTCACCCAATCTCCTATCCAGAACATCGGCAAGATGCTGTTGGGCATTCGCCAATGACTGGATGTTGTCATTCAAGGAACGGATTGCAGACCTCTGCAGCCTCTGCCCTTCCTGGTTCTGCCGTTCGGCACGTGCCTGTGCCGCCATTACAGTCTGGAACATGCGTCTGGTTATACCAGCTGCTGCACCCTGTACGGCAGGTGTATGTCTAGCGGTGCTCTCCCTACGAGCAGCACCTGCCACATGCCTGTGTGGCACTGCACCAGTCATTGCACTGGCAACATCGTGTGTAGCCACACCTTCTGCAGCCACCACACATTCCTGCTCGGTGCCAACAGACGCTGACTGACCGTCATCCATGGGCAATGGTGTTGGGGTATGTGTCGGCATCTGAACCGTGTGCAGGGATGAATGGGACGTAAGTGTGATGTTCTCCAATGGCACAGTGTCTGCCTGTGACGACCCTGCCTGTGCCTCATGCACATGGTCATCACCACTAGTATCTGTGTGGACACTAGCCTCAGATGGCCCGCAGGAGGGGAACTCACCTACAGCACCTGTCAATACAAAGACATACCGTCCGTTACAATACAGACATGCACACACACACACACACACACACACACACACACACACACACACACACACACACAGACACATCATGCATGTGATATTGCAGGTGGCATGCAGCATTCCCACAGCACAGACCAGTGAATGCAGACCAGACATTCATAGTGGCAGTATGCACACTGCCCTGGTGGGTACACTACAACAGGCAGGTGTCTTTTAGTAGGCATGCAGTACACACATTCATGGTAGTTTGCATGCATCACCGTGATACACCGTGTGGCCACGGGCGAGTTGACAGTACACATGGCTGCCGACACTATGTCATGTACACTGCAAACATGTGCGGTATCATGTGGACATGTGACAATGGTGTCCCACCACATGCACCACATCACAACAGCTGTCACAGTGCAGTGTTATGTGTACAGTCTACAGATACAATGTATGGGTAACAGGGATGTCTGTGCAGGTGCGGTTGGTGTGAGCTGTATACATAGCTGTACAGTGTGGAGTGCAGGCACTGTGCCACTGCACAGTAGCAGGACACAGGTATGTTTCTGTGCGATGCGTGACCTGGGCGCATTACATTGCCATGTCTGAAAGTCAGTTCAGCTGCTCAGCAGCACATATATGGTGGACATTGGTGGCACCTGTAGTAGCTGTGGACAGGCATTCCATGTCACTGGTGTATCACATCGGATGTCCAGGGGGTCCACTACAGTGATGAGGCCACTATGTGTGTACAGGGTGCAACAGTGAATACCCACTGTGGATGTACTGTGTGGCAACATGCCTGTAGGTATCGGCCATGGCCTTGTCTGTCTGGGTCATTGACAATTGTGTGTGGTGGACATCGTGCACACGGCCCTGTGGTGGCCCATGTCACATACAACCATACTAGTCTAAGGTGTCACATTCCCTACGGATATGCAGACAGTGTGGATGTCTGCCATGTCGTGCATAGGTCATGTCATGGTGTGAAAATGTTGCAGACAGACATCCACGTGCATGGGACATGGTATGTGCCATGTCACAACGTGTGCACCTGATGCAGGGGCATAGGTCACATTGGTAACACCTGTGCTCTGGCCAGATCACAGCTCACTATGTGGTACTGTGTGCATACTGCAGAGGCATACCAATGCATACTACACATGCAGCCATTGTGGAACACCGACACCATTGTATGCATAGCTGACTGCACGTAACACACCAATAGGTTGTGTGGTGTCATGCCACTCTACGCTAACGGTTGTATCTACTGTACATGGGTGGTGTGTGTGTCGGGTGGTGCAACCTGTATACCGTGACTGGGGCACACACAGGTGTGCATGTCATGCCTGGACACATGGGGAATATCAATACACCGTATCATGCCTTTGACTAGCAACAGACTTACCTGCGACAGACCCTTGTCTTTGCGACCGCCAGACGTATCTGTAAAGGGATGACACAAAGGTATACACATTATCCATTACTATCGCCACAGTCAGCACTGTGCATGTCACATCATGCATCTGTGAGTTCGCATCTGCTATGCACATGTCTGGTAACACAACATAGCATACTGTAGTATGCATCTTGTGTGGCCATATAGCTGGCATGTGTTGCTATATTATGTGTTGTACTATGACACCCACTCCCCATGTCGCTTATCATACAAACATGCAACACTGACTTACCAGGCAGCTCCGACCTCATAGTTTGCGAGACACCCACCTCCACGATGGACGCAAGAGTTTCTGCGTGTTGTTCCGTGGGTGTACCCAGACTGGCCAGGAGCTCCTCCGTGGCTGTGAGTGGGGGCTGGGTTGGTGGCCCACCACCTGTCCCACGTTGTTGTCTGGCGATTGCAGTGGCACGCTGTCTTGCATGCAGGATCAGGTCTGTGCAGTGCCTGCGGATCTGCTGGTAACTGCGGTTGTGTCCGCCCAGGCTGTTCACCCTCCTGCACATCTCCTGCCACATCTCCTCTCGTTCCTGTGCCTGCTGTGGCGCATGACTGAATAGGATGTCATGATTTGTATGGAGGTATGGTATAATCACCTCATCCTCCTGACGGATGAATCGCGGGAAGCCGGGAACGTGGCATTATCTGTAAGACATAATGATGGTGGCAGGTCAAAGTTACACTGCTGTGCTGGCATACTGTTGGAAATACATTGCTATGACATGTACAACATCTGCACAGTAATCTGTGAAAGGCATCGTGGCAGTGACACAGCCGATGTGTTGGCTTCACACCATTGAGCAGTGGGTGTCACATCATATCTGTGTGCCACCCCATCACACTGTACACGCACCATGTAGATGTTAGCCTGCTGTGGACATGTGCACCTGGCTGCACCTGTGTCCATATCACTTGGCATAGGTCCCCATGTGACGTCGTTGCTACTGTTCACCTGGACGCTGTGTATATGTCAGTAAACATCACGTCTGTAGCCATTGTGAACATCAGCAGTGGCACTGTACACATACACATGGACACCTGCACATGCATGTGTTGTGCCATGTACATCCACACAGCACTGTACGGGTGTTGGACAACTTGCCACAGCTCACCTGTGTTGCACATGTGATAGACATAGGGCAATGTGTAACCATGACACATTAGCAGGAAAGGCCATGCATAGCATGTACACACACACATTGTCCAGAGCAACACACAGCACCTGTAACACCACAGGGTGCATCACCGCCACATTACTGCTGTGTATGGTTGATAGTGAGAGTGCCTTTTGTCCATTGCACCATGTAGGACTGTGATAGCTCATGCAGCCTTGCTGGGCAGGGCTGCATGGTATGGCAGGGTATGCCACATACATGGCACTGGGTTGTGATCCACCTGGGGTTGGGGATATTGGCAGGGTGGCTGTCCATTCCATATGTCATTGCTATGTGTATATGGACATTCAACATGTCTATCACCATGGTGTGGACACTGGCCTCAAGCGAGGTATGCTGCACTGCTTGCTGAGGGTGTGTCAGGTGCATGCAGGTATCACACATCCATGCATACACTGTAACCCTGGCAGGTGCTATGTGCTGGGATATTGATCAACACAGTGCTGTATGTGGACACACACCGCTATCCCGTGCACATGGATGGTTGCCTGCACTGATGTGGGTACCACATATGTGTACATCCAGTGCCTGCTGCCACCCTATGTCTGCTGCTGCACTACACACCGCCATCCCTCCCTCTGTGAATGTGGTGTTGGGCACAGCATAGGTATCCATGTATGGGGACAGGGATGTTCACATAGCAGGGTCAGTGATGGTATCGTCGATCTGACCATACACGTATGAGGCACCCATCACACATACAACCAATTCATATTGTTGTTCACAACGGTGACACAGCTATACTGCTATGCCGGAGACATTCACAGCCATACATACACAGATGCATGCACGTCCATCTGTGGCATGGCCTGGACTATTGGTGTGGTTCGGCACATAACGTGTTTGACTGCAGCTGGCGCAGACCTACTGTGCACATGTCTACACGGTAAGCCTGTTGTACAGTAGGCATCTGTGATGTGCTGTGCACATATCATATCTGCACATTTGGTTGGTGTCCATCGGTCCACGGGCCAGTGGTGGGACACACAGGGATGTTGCTGAACATATATGCATGCAACCCTGTACAGCTGTAACGCTAGCCTCTCAGATGCTCATGTGTCGTGGACGTGAACACCGTACCTGCACATGTGGTTGTGGTCTGCCGTCCGTACCCATCTCCTCCTGTGGGTTGCTATCATCCCACACCCTCCTTGTATTGTATGTTCAGGCTATGCACCTATGTGGGGCTTGTGGGCATGCAATACGATACTATATGCCTTTGCACCCATCACAGACAATGTCACACAGGTACACCGGCAGCCGTACCGTCACAGCTTGTTGTCGGCACATCACATGTGGTACACACATAACACATCTCCTGTGGGACATGGTCAATTATACGGGCATGTCCAGCGGTCACATGCCACAGCTACCCCTACATGACGGCTATGCAGGACATGTGGCTGTACAGCTACTGTCACATGTACACGAGCAATGCCCCCCTACCTACATCACGTGGTACTACCTGTGGGGTATGTGCGTCTGCATCCATGCTATGGCCATAGATGACAATTGTACATCAATATGTGCAACATACCTCATTGGGGGTTGTCATGTGCACATGTTCCATGTCAACGCATTGTTTGTGTCTGTTGGGCGGTCATTGTTGTGCATGGTTTACATGGCTGCCATAGCGTACTGTGTGTGATTCCAGGTACTTCATTGGGCTACCAGCATTGTACATTTCCACAGCACATTCCGGACATCATGTAGCCATCTTAGATGACAGTGGGAGGTGTTCCGCCATGTGCACATATGTCACACAGTACGAGGGTGACTGACACACATTGTCAGGACTGGGTTCTGACTGCTGTGGATGTGTGTAATGGTGTTGACGACCATGACTGCGCCAGATGGTGTCATCTGGATGTGTAACATTCACAACACACACCTACCTTCACATAGCAGCACATCGTCCACGACAATGGACATTCCTGCATGAACACTGTGTGCAGTATGGCTGTATGACCACTGCATGTACCACTGGTAGCCACCAGCATGGCTGCCTACAACAGCAGTGTGTATCCTGTGCAAACATGGGTTACACCTGTCACAACACACCTGTGTCAGATGGCCCTGTAGTGGGTGACAGTGCAGTTCCACACATCATGTAACAGTATACATCGTGCACCAGTATGTTGCGGACATGTGAGCGGCTGTGCTACTCAACATATGCACGCATGACACATCACCTGGTACACCGTGTCTGCCTTGCCACCTGCTATTGTGACCACCCTGTGATGACATTGTACGGGCCACATGGACTGGGACATGTGATGGCTCAATGGTGAATTAACCCTCCGGGTGTGTGTCTAGCCAGGTGTCCAGTAGCCAGTGGTCTGCACACAGGGATACTGTACATTGGCCTACTCTGTCACTGGGACTGTTGACTATGGTCATACTGTACTTATGCAGGCATGTGGTGTTTGTCCAGTCTGACAGTCGTGTTCAACCACACTACCGTGGCACACATGACCTGCAGACATCTGCCTAAGGTGTGCAGCCCACATGTACATCTTCACATGCTATGCTGCCTGTGCAGCAGTGTCACATGTCTGTCTCCGGCAGGGCTGTCACAGGCAGGCACAGCATGCAGTGATGTGTGACAATGCTTACACCCTCCACTGTGCTGTACACAAGCACTGCACACACAGTACGCATGTCATTTATCTGCAGTGCCTGGGACCTGCCTCCATGCCCTACACAGCACACCTGCCAGTCCAGATTGTACACAGATCATACCTCCCAGGCACATACCTGGACTGCAACACACACGGGTGGGTGGTTCCCACACCACACAGTGATTTACACACATACTGTATATTCCCGAGACACATTGCATCATAGGTAATCCATGTTCAGATACCCATGTTCGTGACCGCTACACACATTGTGACACGCGACGGTGAATACACTGTACACCACAGGTTACATGCTGGCCGTGTTGTCATACTGTACATTGCACCTGGGACAGTTGCTACTGCCATGTACTGACAGCAACACGCACTTCCCTAGTATGGACTCCCATGTACCCACACATGCTTGGCCATGCAGTACGCATAGCTGGGTGACACATTACACGACACATACCATACCTACACTACCCTCGGCATGCACCATACCTCCATGTGTCTGTGTGCTATACCTACAGACATCCCCCTCTGTTTGCTGAACATCCATGCTTCTCAGCCCTGCTAGCCATGCCCTAGACATGCGACCATCGCAGCATGCATAGTACATACGCTCTACAGCCGGTACTACCAACATCCACTGACAGAGGTAGTTGATGGCATGGCACCCGTCGATGGACAGTATCGTGACTATGCCAACACATATCACAGTGCACTTCCGCTACATTTACGCACTGGTAGGGACCATGCTATTCCACACAGAGACATGGTGGTACTGGCCTTTTCACAGATGCCACAGTGGTATTCCTGTTCCATGCACATGTGCTGTATGGGCACATGTGCAGGCTGTTGCACGGTAGTTATGTTCACATGTGTGTGGTGCATCACTTGACAGTCATGGTGGGTCCTCATGGTGCATCACATACTCCACAGCTAGCTACCTACACATGACTGCCATACATTGCAGTGTGGGCCCTCACGCAGTGTGGTGGTATGTCTCTGCTGTTTGGCTACATCCACATTCAATGCAGCATACAACACTCATGCAGGCATTGCCAACACAGATGTTGCTGGCATCGTGCCTGCCAATGGGGTACCTACCGACAATACACACTCTCACTCACTACAGGGTTCCAATCCATGGCTGGACATTGTATTAACCCTGTGGACACATACATGGTACTGCCATGCACACGTTATGTCCTAGGACACGGTCCCAATGTCACCTCCGATCTCCGTAGTTGTTGTATCCCGCCAACCTGGCTGTTATATGTCTCTGCAGCAGCACACTGCATTGACTGCTAGCCCGTTCATGGGCGTTGTGTACCCTGACCACCACACTACCACATCTATCACACTACACATGGGTGGTACTGCATTGCACGTATGGGGCTGCATTTGTACACCCATGACTGGGCCATTCAGTATGGCACTGGGCCACATCCTCACATACATGCTCCACACACTCATTGACGACCTCCATGCCTTTACTGGCACCCTTGTTGGGCTTCTGTGCCACAGCACACCACATCCACATGCTGGCCACCTGTCATACCATTGCATGGGTGGTTGGTGTGGTACAGAGGGTGACAAATCAGACATTATCCGCTCTTTGCCCTTCAGCGCCATTCCACATTATGGTATTGCCAATGTCCGCATCCAGCATCACATCGTACCCTATGTCTCAGGATGTTACGCCATGTGACTCCTGTGCAGGTCACACAGTGGTGCAGGCATATCATGCTAACTACAACATGTCAGGTACATGTGACATTGCACAGTCCTCAGTCATGTGGCCCCTCATGCTCACTATTTGCTTACATACACTACATGCTGTCACAGAGTACTGTCCATGCCTACATATACCACATCTACATACCTGGCAGCATTCTAGCTCAACCTACTCATACTGCTAACAACCATACAGGTGTCAGTGTGGCAGATATATCATGTAGATGTCATTGCATCAGTTACATCACACATAGTGCATACACATCACCTTTGCATAGTGACAGTCATGCACTGTGTATCACATGGATACTGTCCCTATACATGCATATCACATTGTACATGGTTGCTGTACACACACATGCCCACATGGTGCTGTGGTTGCCATATTCCACTATGGCGTGGGTACACATGTGCAGGGCCACACATTTCTGGACTGTATGTCTAGCTGATACATTGGGTGCACTTGTACCTGTGCCATACACACATGTACATGCGGGCAGTGTTACAATAACACATGTGTGGTGTACCTTACACAATGGATACAACTTTACATGTCACAGTATAGTCATGCCGTGATGTCTACCCGGCTCAGACAGTTTACATATGCAAATGACAGTCGTGAAACACATCTGTACTCACCTGCATACCACTAACACAGGGGTGTCATCTACTCTGCCATGGGCCATGTTCTCCACATTACTGATGCATGTAGTACTCCTACATGGCGTTTGCAGTGGGCAGGGTGAATGGAGCACTCCTGCATGTGTGCACACATGCCACATTGCTCAGCCTGGGCGTCTGTGTGACCTCCGCAGACTGGACACACACCGTGCTGTGGGACATAGGTCCTGTGCACATCCCACAGGGACACACTGTGTCACTGGTCATGTGATAGCTCCCTTGCTGGTAGGGTGACACAGACCCATGGTACCACCACAGCGGAAGTACTGTATAGACATACAGTTGACATCCACCTCTGCTGTTCAGTGGACACTACCGTGGGGGGGGGTGACACTACTGTGTACATTGCACATGTGTTTACACACGGCCCTGCGGAACATCATTGTTGCACACATTGCACCTGCTACAGAACGTTTGGACACGGTTACTTGCTGTTCCCTCCATACCTATTCTGCTACTACTCTGTCCCATATGTGCAGGCCATACATATCCTGTTTATGTACATAACATTAGGCCATCCCTCCATCATGCATGCTATGCCTGTGATACTGTATATGATTTCTGAACATATCCATCATGACAGCTTTGCATTACACATAATTGACATAGTCACCCCTACTGCGAGGCATACGTGCACGTCGTGCGCACATTCCGTATGACATCGACGGTATATGCCCATACACATGTGTGCTGTGACACTATACATACATGTCCTATCCCCTGCTGTGGCACTTCATTGTTGGATATCCACTGCCAGCATCAGCGTGGGTGGTGGCATTGTTCTGTGTTTGAAATCCCTATGGCGGACCTTGGGTTATCCGGCTGTGTACATGTTGTCCCACTGCTGTGCACACGTTGTCCACAGTCGTTGGTATGCTCCGCGGCTTAGCATTACATAACCACCTTTCACCACTCTCTGCCTGATGGACAGGTATCTTTACTTACACACACCATTCACATACAGTGCAGATTCGTCATACGTATCAATCGTTACACACCAGTACATCTCGTGGGTTCGACATACCTTTCTGGCCTTTGGTTCTGTATTCGTCACTACTTGCTTGATACTCCTTGTTTTGTCTTCACTATTTGTTCGGTATGAACATACGGTTTGAATATCCAGGGAGTCTTCCTTATATTCGTCGTTACCTGAGGCATGTGGGTTCATCACGCCAATAGCTGTTCCTCGGTGTGTACTTATGCGCATATCACGGTGATCCTCCTCCATTAAATACGTTACGCGTCGGAACTAGGCCATGGTTCATTCCTCGTGTGGGCGTTGGTTATTTGCAATACCTTAGTGGGGATGGTATGTATTGTATCATGTTTGTGTGACTGCATCCGCTATGTGTGGTGTCAGGTACATTTCGCTGTGGTGTTAGCCGTGGATTGTGTGTGTTGGGTATGGTATTTTGTTCGACATGTGGGTGTCCGTGTCCTGGCGGCGTCTGTCGATGGCGTTGTGCATTCAGATGTGTAACATAGCTGTTATATTCCTGTACACAACGGATGCAGGGATGCATCAGCTGCTGCTAGTGTTTCCCACGCGGCTTGTTGCGGGTATGCCGCTGTCATTGACTGCCTGTATGTTTTTGCTACGGTTTGGCTGCTATCCCTTTGATATGTGCGATGGGGTATATCTGCGGATGTGGGTGGCAGTGCGGGGTGTGGGTCTTGCATTTATACATACACGATATGCTTGTGTGTGTGCTCCATCCCTGCTTGGGGAGCTGCAGGTTACCTGTCTGTTGTTCTGGGACTGTTTGTTTTGTTGATGTCGTGTGGTGTCGGTATCGCCTGCATGTGTGCTTCCTGCACGTATTCCTCCTTCACATCGGTTATATATCTGCGGTTGTTAAATGCGTGCCTACTATCCATTGGCATTTTGTCACTGATAGTTACGGTGATTGTGGTCCTGTACTTGGGACGGCCTGTATGCTACCGGTTGCCTCCTATTCGTGTGGCGCTTGCTTACTTAACAGTCGTGGAACACACAGCGGTATTTACGGGACGGTAGGTGGCCACGATCGGTGCTGGGATAGCACATGCGTATTTTCGCCGTACATGCCTGATGCTGTGTAACGTTGCCGACGTATCGTGTTGAGTCTACCATATGGCCGCCATACATACGGTCATGGTTTGTACATGCGTCCTTTGAATCTCCTGTTGGCTATGGTCCTGTGGTACATTCTGGGACATTTCCGCTTTGCATCGGTTTACGTCGCCACGCCTAGCCACTGAGGAGCTGTCACTACTACTTTGTGGGTACTGCTGTACATACGCCTATGGTTCCTGTACTGTATGCCTACGCATGTTATTCCTCTCCGCCTGTGACATGTCACCTACATACACATTTTACAGTGGCACACACATTACACACACACAGCGGAACACACGACAACCTCACCTCACACATACACATATTGCCGCCATAGCTCTCAACCTTCCATTTCCAAAATGAGGAACACACACCTTCATAATGTGGAACAAATGGGCAAAATGTGGAACACATACTAATGGCTTACTAACAACTTCAGCTAAGAAGGTCATAGGATGGTTAAAATATGCTGATTTACTTATAAAGAAGAACCTTTAATGAATTAATATGATTAATTTCTATTTACCAGGATTTCATTTAAATAAATTCCTAACAATGAATGTGTGACAGACTATTTCAATGTGGAACTTTGAGGAACCGAGGAACATGAACTGTTTTAGACCCCAAATGAGGTCGTTCCTCATAATGGCGTACACTTGAGAGGTATGATTGCCGCTTCGCACCGGCGGTTGCACACAGTACCTCGTTGACCGCATCGGCGGCGGTGTGTACCTCCGCATCCATATCCTATGAATATGACACGCACATATCCCGTTACTGTACCGTGGCCTGGCGATCATCCCGACCCGCGGATATGCATTGATGCAGGTTGACATTTCCATGGCTGGCGTTCCCTGCTCTGCCCACCCTCCCGGATGATCGGGTTGTCGTTCACTATGTTTACTATGTGGAGATTTTGCGTCTTACTTCTCTGTAAACTTGCATCCCTGGGATTCCATATTTACCTGTTGTACCTTATATCTGTGTATGTGTACATATATTTCTACGTGTGTGATGATATCTATCTCCGTATCTGTGTATGCACATAAGTACATATGTGGTCAACTTGCGCCGAAAGTGGCAGCATACGGCTACGCCGTCTGCTGTAGGACCGGCGTGTGGTTGAGGTGTTGGCGTTCCATGCTCCGCTGGCTATTGGGTGTGCAGTGTTTGGGTGGTGCCTATGTTGGAGTCACACATACGTCCGCCCATACGGTACACATTACGGGCGGACATGTTTGTGTGGCGTCCATTTCACTGTGTGTGCAGGTAGGGAGGTGTCAGTCCATGGGGCCTACGCTGTCAGAGTATGTGCTATACGTTCCCTCTTTGCCAAGGCATAGGCATATTGGGTACGCCTCCGTCTACCTACTGGGGCTGGCACAGTGTGTTCATGGCACTGAGCGCCCTGTGCCTGTGCTTGCCTTGGCAGTTGTGGCGGGCTTGGTGGCCCTACACCATTATGTCCCTGCAGCAGCTGTTTCCGCAGAATCATATTGTGTAGCATACAACATACTATGAATATGTGGGCACATGTGCCTGGAGAGTACTGCAAGGCTCCACGGATGTATCCAAGCACCGGAACCGTGATTTCAACATCCCAAACACACGCTCTATGATTATTCTGGTTTGTGCGTGTGCCTCATTATGGCGTTCTTGCATGTGTGTGTGTGCATTTCTGATGGGTGTCATCATCCACGGCTCCAGTGCATAGCCAGCATCCCCCACAAGGTGACCTTGTGTGATGTCCCCTGGCGAATACCTGATACAGCTGTGAGGCATGCCAGATATGGGAGTCGTGGTAGCTTCCAGGGCTGCCAGCACACACATCCATGATAATGCCCTGCGCATTGCACACGACCTGGCAATTGATGGAGGGGTATCCCTTGCGGTTTATGTAGCGTCTACCCTGCTCCCGGGCGGTGACTTGATTTCTATGTGCGTACAGTCTATCGCACCCAGTACCTCCGGGTATTGTGCCACACGGTGGAAGTGGCGCATATTGCTAGCCAACTCCTCCTGAGATCTGGGGAAGTTTATATACTCATGGGCATGTCGTAACATGGCATCCAGGAACTGGTGTAGTACCCTGGATGCTGATGCCTGTGAGATGCCCATTATATCCCAGGTTGGCCTTTGAAAGGTACCTGTAGCCAGTATTCGCAAGCTCACACATACCTTTGTGTCCACTGGGATGGGCTCCCCTCTGTTGTCTCTTGTTCTCAGGCGTGGGCGGCACAGCTCCACTATTTGCTGTAACGTGTCCCTGTCCACCCTGAAGCACTCTACTATCTCCAGGTCTTGCAGCCCCTGGTAGGTCACCCTTGGTCTGAACACTCTCCTTCTCCTATGAGGCCTACGGTAGTTGTCGGCACCCTCCTCCGCAACTCCGTCTGTCTCTGACACATACCTATGCATCACGGCCACGGCGGCACCCAACATATACATATTAAAAGTTCCCCGTGTGTTTACACCCTACGGTGCGGCGTTTGGGAAATCGCTGTGTGTTGTGTGCATTCACACTTTATACTGTTGTGCTGTATACCCGGTGATGTCATTGGGTGTGTCTGTGCAGCCGTATCTGTGGATTATCTTCCGTGTTTTACCGTTGCAACTGCAACGCTATTGCCTTTAGTGTTACATTACACTTGCCTGCATTGGCTTAGCTTTGCATCTTACATTACTGTTTCTGCATGTTGCACCTACTATTGCCTGCAGTGCATCCTGCAGGCACATGGCATATGATGCATTTTGTCTGCCGCCGCCGTTATGCTACCTCTGTACTTGGCTGTGCTATTTCGGTTCTTTGCTCTTTGCATTTCTACTACATCCCCTACTATCTTTGCATTCCTATGCCTCCCTTTCCCGTTTTGCGGAGTCTGCATGCAGAGTTGTCAGCTGCCGCCGTTTGCCCTTCCTGGATTGATTGGTGTTGATTGCTCATTACGGCTCCAATTACACTGCTTCCGCATTTCCTCATATTCTCCGCATTACCTTCCTATATCCGTGGTTGTTGACGGGGAGGCCGTCACATGACTGGGTTGGGGAACGTAGTCATCCTCATGCACATGCATCTGCGCGCGCATTATGTACTCTCAGCGCATCTATTTCCTCACACGCCGGTCCTGCTGCTGTGATGTGCATTGTACAGCCCATGTTTGCTGGCCTCCAATGTGCTTCCTCCTACAGTGGCACACCCCTCTGCGATTGACATGTATTCCGTGTAGGCCACTCCTCGGTATACTACCGCTGCGCCGTTTGCTCCATCCTTACACCGGCGCCGGTTTGGCGATTCACTATTATCTGCCTCATTTGCATGGCATTGACTGCTAATACATGGTTACGGCGCCGAACACTGCCGCCACTCCTTGACAACCCTTGCGCTGGGGTTGAGGCTTTCCATACATACTATGGTGTGTGGTGGCTGTGCAGCTGATGTGTATTATACTGCTCTTTTAGGACATTGTCATATTATTTCATTGTTTTGCACCTTCTGTGCACATATCCGGGGGTTCTGCTGTGGTTTCTGCGTACATAACATTTATGTCATTATTTACATTTTGTGCATGTTTTCTTTGGACATTCTCGGTGCCTTTCGCCATTGGCATATTGCACCTGTATGATACCTGACGTTGACAGCCTTCCATTACTCCTTGGTCATGTTTGGGTAAATGTAAACCGTTTTTCTTGGTTTACATTGCCGTGCCCTTACGCTACGCCTGCGCCACTTCGTGGATCGCTATTTGCCTTCATTTGCATGGTGCAATACCGCACACAGTGTGTTTAGCATACCTACGCCGGGGGCGGCGCAGGTCCGGCGCACGCCGGTAGTGCACGTGGGATTGGTTCATACCTGAATCGCTCGGTGGCCATATTTGGCTTTATAACGCCGACGCTATGCGGGCGCCTGGCGCAAGGTTCATGAATCCCGGGGAGTCTGTTTATACATTTATTTGTTGCTAAGTCCTAATCCTGATATGTTTGTATATAATAAAGCTGCTTGAACCGAGCCCGCAACTGTTTGTCTGTTTTATCCTGACCAGATGAGCGACAGTAAGAGAGTGAATATGACCAATAAAGCCACCAAGTCAGATGGGGTGGGAGGGAATGTGACCGATAAAGTTACCAATATGTATATGACCAATAATGACACTAAAGTGTATGGTTTGAGTCTGAATATGACCAACGACAAGATAAACTGGAGCTCTTCCCATTAAAGATCAGACTTGTGACACATGATATTATTGTGCATTATTATGTCAGGCACATGCAAAAGAGTCATCCTGAAAAGGACAGACAGAAAGACCTATTGTAGATGCCACCTAATATGTTGATATCCAAACATGTTACTTTATGGAGAGGACTGGGGACCCACAATATGGGTTGCTGTAGTGATATTTATATTTACTGATTTAATGATTTAATGATTTTTAAAGAAAAGTTTACCAGTTTGCCTGGAAAAGTGTACCAGTGGGATAATCTATACAGAGGCTATATTTGTGAGGGCCAGATTGAGAGATTTTGTCCTCTGTTGGGCTCTTTCACTATTTAATCCAGGTAATTCTTGCTTATGAAATCAAGGAATTTCTGGGCACATCCTATACTTGAGGTGTTTATCTCCCAGTTTATCAACTGACCGTTAAAGTCTTCCTGGATGATGGAGTTTTTGTGCATGTGAAGTTCATACTATGCATTTTAAGAAATGGAAATGCTTTTGAGGGACATTGATGGGGTTCTGTAACATATGTTCTGCCAATTTACTTTATATAGAGTGGAGTGAATCCCGATAAGTTAAATTGGTAAGTCCCTGAAAATCCTTCTTGATGTAATGTGATCTTTATCAAATATGGACACTCCACCAGTGTTCCCACTGGACCTAAAGGTATAATAAGCACAAAACTCTGGTATAGAGAACATGCTTTCTAAACTTTTAAGCCAGGTTTCAGCAGTAATAATGTACACATAAATGTGCTACAAATGCATGAGGGACTCAGGGTCAAGCAATATGTTATTTAGACTCCCAGCACCATATTGATATTGTCAAGTGCTTTGTTGATTATATTTTTTAGGTTAGTAGATTTAGTAGCTGGGCTCTGCCTGAAAAAGCCATTATGGGGGCAGGAAGGACTTTAGCAATTATGTGGGAGTCTGGGAATGGAAGGTGCAAGCCACCTTTAACAAAGCAAGTAGGACTGTGCATCAGTTCATCCAGTAATGACACATACTGGACACCTTTGAGTGACACCAGTTACTCAACCAATTGTTTAAATCAATTATCTTTTCCTTGTACCTTAGCATCATGCTTGACAAAAGTAGGATTGCACTCAGTATCAGAGGCTTTCATGCATTTGTGACATGAGTTGAGAGCTCATAAATGTCTCAGCATATCCCAAACAGTTTAGCACACCAGGTAATTTACAATCCCCCTTGAACAACTCCACATTGTAGTCATATTTGTTTGTCTTGAGGGTCTTGATTACCATTGTGATTATGTGAGGTATTGCCAGCTATGCCAGGAGAAGTAGGGCAGTGGATGTGTAACATATGCCAGCATAGCTAGCTGGAATTTCGTAAGAATTATGTCATTTGATATCAAACTGATTTGTACAGATGCTTGTGATGAAAATATATATTTGTAAAGTTGCTTGTGTTAAAAGTGTACCAAGAGTGGGTCCTGTCGGACAGAAAGAGAAATTCACCGGCATGTCAGACTGTTTTGTAACTGTGAAAATTAATGTATTGTAACAGAGAATACTGGAAGAGAAGAGATTAATTTCAGTCCAGCTAACTCTGAAAAATTAGCAAACAGAAAAATAAAGTATTTCACATTGGATAAATGGTGATTATGACCACAAAGCATAAAATGTATGAAAAGAGAACACACAGGACCAAACCATGGTGAGCCTAAATACTTTTAATTACAAGGTTAGCACTTTCCTGCCATACACAGTACTTCTTCAGACCATTAAAAACAAAAAGTAATTCAATCACTTAAATATAGTCATTAAAATCACATGATTATAACAAACCAATGGTGAATATTTCCTGTTAATATAGTGATACATAGCCTAGACACTCATACATGAAAATACAAAAGAAGTCCCTCCCACATATAAAAACACAATAATTCAATCACTTAAACAAACTACAAGCTTTCAGAAAGGGTCTCAGAGGAACTTTACCATTCAGGCCGGGATGTTTGTCAGCCTGTAACCTAATAATCCACCAGATTTCATGTTGTTCTGTAATATTCCTTAAATCACCAAGGTGCAAGCTATCTTGCAAGCATTGTAGAACTTTAAATGTAAAAGAATGTGAAATGTCAAAGACAAGAACATGCTTAACAAGTACATTCTTCTTGTCATGCCTACGAATCATTGCTGCATGTTCTCTCACCCTGTCTCTTAGAGTCCTGTTCCTTTTACCAATATGAAAAGGTGAACAGAAAACACAAGAGGCTAAATAAATTGAATTCTTTGTGGAGCAGTTTGCTCTCACCTTGAAATAGAAGTCCCTACCTGAAACTGGATGCTTAAAATGATTGGTACCATCAATAAATGTGCAGAAATTGCACTCCCCACAAGGAAATGTACCCCTATTTACTTCTGCATTCATATCTTGATGGCCCCATAGCATAACATTCTTTTAAGGGACTTTTTATTCCTAAAAGAAAAACGTGGAAGCTCACAAACTATTTGTTTAAACCTATCATCAGAAAGCAAGATGGGCCCACGTTACTAGAATAATGTGCAGTCAGTTTAACACTTTATGGCGAAGCCACACATGAATGGCTAGCCCTAGCAGACATGTTATCAGAAAAATAAGGTCCAGTATGGTCACACCTCATCTGCCTAATAGTTAGGCCCATCTCATCCAGCACTAACCTTATAATTAAAAGTACTTTGTCTCGCCATGGTTTGGTCCTGTGTGTTCTCTTTTCATAACTTTGAAAAATAGTTTGAAATTAAATTAGTTGGTAGGCCATAAGGTTTGTATCATACAGTTCTTACTGTAGCCATAGACAAAATGTCTGTGTAAACAAAGACTAGGCATCCTTATTATATTGTACATAGCAGTGAACTAATTGCTACCCTAGAAGGGTGGAAGTATTGAAATGGTTTTATGGCTTCCAGATGCTATAACACATCTTAGCAAAGCTCTAGTTATATAAGGTAACACATATGTGCTAAATCCTGGCAACTTGTATTAATGGGGTTAGTATGGGAAGCAGAAGTCAGATAACTAGATGTGTGTGATGTTATTCTGTAATCCATTACTGAAATGATGTTTAAATACTGGATGAGACTGAAGTCTCAGAGCAGTCTTTTTGAAACCTTACATAGAAGGATAACTCATCTACTTCATCTTGCCTTGCTCTAGTAAGTGACCAGGGAATAGTAATTCTTTACATCATTCAGGAAAATTTAGTGAGATTAGTTAAGTACTGTTTTTCTGTAGCTATATGAATCTATTTATCTATGTTATTTTGATATTTCTGTGACTGAAACTCTGGTGTTTATTGTAAATAGATATTCTGTATTTTCATGTTCTTTTATTATTTATTATTAAATATATTTAAACTTTTCATTGTAGCTGGTCCTTTAGAGAATATTTTAACCTTTAAGAGTACTGTGGCCACTCCTGAAAGCTTTACTGCATTAGCCAAACACCACCATTGGTATTAATATTAATTTTACTCAGTATAATCAGGTACCCTTGTAAGAGCTCAGAGCACTGGCTTTGGAGTGTCTGGTGGCAGTATAACTACCTTATAGTCTGGAAAGTAGGGGGCATAGGTAATAAATTTGTGCCAGCCTTTCCCAGGTGTGTGTGTAAGTGTGTGAAAATCAAATCTCAAAGAGAGTGTGTGTGTGTGTGTGTGTGTGTGTGTGTGTGTGTGTGTGTGTGTGTGTGTGTGTGTGTGTGTGTGTGTGTGTTAGCTGCTTTGAGCAGGGACACAAAACTCTGGTTTCACAGAGAGGTGCTGGAAGACTTGGCTTGGACACTCAGGTGAGGACTCAACTCTACAGGTGTGCCAGTAGGGAATCTTACTGGGGGTCTGGAGAGAGAGGACCCAGCCCCCAGAATTAGTGTGTTCCCTCTGTGCTGTTAAGGGAAACCTGTGCTTGATGTTGAGAGCTGCATCTGGAAATACTGTGTGTATCTATTTTTGTTCCAAGTGAATGTCCCTCACCAGTGTCAGTGGTTAGGATTCAGGGTCCTTGATTACTGGCTCAGAGAGGGGAACGTCACAGCCATTACCATATTTTTGTCCAGCTTTGTGAGAGTATGTTCTGTGTGCCTTACTGTGGAATCATCAATCACCAGATCATTTATTATTAGTGGAGGGTTTTAGTGTACTTAGGTTGAGGTTAGTTTTTAATGTGGTGACACTTGGTTACAGATGTGTTAATAAGTGTTGTACTTTTTACTTTCCACTGAGACCTAGTCTTGTTTGACCTTGGTAGTCTAGGCAATGACAAATCGTCAGATTATTCACAAAAGGTATACAGTTTAATAAAACAACAAATCAATCTAAAAGTTGCAACAGCATTGATTTATCAGGAAGAGCAGTACAAAACTAACACAATCAATCATGTCACTCTAATTACTTAAAAAAATCATCCTCATTATCAGGATGAAAACAATTAATTACAATTTGATGTAACTGGAAACAGGCATAGATAAACAAAGAAAGTTATATCTTAGAATGAAGATTTAGTTGTAGATAAATTATCTTAAACAGCCCAGTAAAAAAATAATAATGAGGCTTTGTCCCAGTATGTTGCATAACTAGCAGATTATTAACAAACAAAAATTCATGAAAGTACAAAGAAACTTATTACACCAAATTCCAAGACTTTGTCAAATATAACTGCCAGAACATAGTCCCAAATGACCGAACAAAATAAGAGGAAGAGTTCTCATGACTGGCATTCAGCACACATCAAAGGAGAATAGAACCAGGTGAGAAATATATCACTACAATACCAGTTCACCAAATTTACCATACAGCACAGGCTGAGCCACAGAAGAGGAGCCTCAAACAAATGGGCAGGCCTTCCTGATGAATAACTATCTTAATACAGTCACACTAACAAGTAAAGTACACCAAAAAAAAAAAAAAAAGAAAGAAAATCCAAGCAAAATCATTGTGGTAGGCTGACTCCAAAAATAATGTTAAGTATATAAATATAAATACAGAAAGGCCTCACTGAGACCAATGAAAAATGTGTTGTCATCCCCTTTTGGAAAAACCCAGTTGCCATGAATTACCACATTGATGGTAGTCCACTGAACACAGATGGCATTATAAGAGGTCTGGGAACACAGGTTGACAGTAACCTCTCTTTTGACCACCACAATGCCACTGTGGTCAGAATGTCCTTCTATGTGGCACATCTCATTAGTAAGGGTTTTGCATCCAGGAAGAAAGAGGTCATTGTCTCCTTCTACTCTTCCCTCATTAGGCCAATCATCAAGTACAATGCCCCATTTGGCATGTAGCTCACTAGACACCTGCAACAACTGGAGAGGCCGCAAAAGTACCTCACAAAGAGGATCCTAGGCCTTAAACACTTGTCCTATATGGACAGACTCAAGAAACTTCAACTGTTCTCTGTCTCATATCATCTGATTAGAGGCGATCTCTGCTTGACTTACAAAGCCATGTCTGACTTAGCTCTGTTAGAAATGCTACATCTAAAGAAATCCCAATCCTTCCACACCACATGCCGCAGACACCTCAACCTCATTACCACAATTGTAGAGTCAAACTGCAAACAAACTACTGAAAAACAACAAAAAATAGACAGGCAACAATAATTCTTAAACCTTTATGGTTAGCGCTTTCATCAAGTATTCTTACACTCAACTTCATCAAAAGAATGGTAGCCATATTTAAAACCAGATTCATAGTCACATGTTGTCACCTCACATGACACCATGTCACCTGTTACAATTCTCATTTCTATAACACGTACCTAAAAATTGTATAAACAATTGTGTAAAAATTGTATATACACTTTCCTATTGACTTAATACTCAAATTGATATGTACATATGCAAAGAATACATGAATATACATGAAAAAGCCAGCTAAAACATCTAAAAAACAATATTTGTTATTGTGTACATAAAAATTGTTGCATGTCACTAATCAACCTGAATAAATTTCAGTTGAATGTCATAAATGCATGTACTTGTGTATGGGGGGGGGGGGATTTGTGTGTATATAACAAAGAGTGTCCCAAATTATATGTCTATCCACCAGAGTATTAGCCTTGTGTTAACGTTTTGAACTCCTCAGTTTCAAGACACATCCCAAAGAGGATACGTCGTTCAACCCTGGTGTCACATAGGCCCTAGTTCTAAGCTGCCAAATCAGCTCCTTCACCTCAAGATTTAAGCCTAATGGACCACCCCTGATGTCAAATTCAATTTGGTCGATCACCCTGAATGTGAAGGAATGACCAGGGTTTTCTACCATGTTTTGCAAGAGCATTGTCTGTTTTGGCTTTCCTAATGTGGTAAATATGCTCGTACACTCTTTCCCTTAGTTTACGCTCAGTCTTGTCGATGTAAAAACCCGTACAAGACTGGCAGGAAGTGAGGTAAACAATCACAGTGGAATTGCAATTAAATCTGCTCTTACAAGTGAATTTTACATCCAGGATGTTAAATCGGATACCTGGTTTGCATAAACCTGCAATAAGAGCAGGTGTCGCATTTGTACATACCTGGAATACATATCATCTTTGGGGGTGGCAGTTCCAAGAGGCTTTTCAAATTAATCCCCCTCCTGTAAACTACATTTGGTGCAGGTCCAAATTTAATAAATTCTTTGTCTATTTGGAAAATATTCCAATTCGTTTACAAAATGTCTAATGTTTTCTCCATCTGAACTAAACGTAGTAATGAAAGCATACCTATAATCGACCCTTAGGTTACTTTCGCATCCAACAGGTACCCTATCATCAATACTCATCCCCTGATTTCTGTTGTCTAAAATGGCTTTAAAATGGCCATTTGTCCTTTTATTTTGAATGTCCTCAAATAGGTTGCTCAGCATGTCTACAGGGTATCCTCTGTTTGTGAACATTTGCAATAACAATCTACACTCCTCCTCAAAGTCAATGGCAGTAGTACACATTCTTGCAACCTATTTCAGGAAAACATTAGTTAATTAGGTTTATGCAAACAGGTAACCGATTTAACATCCTGGATGAAAAATTCGCTTGTAAGGGCAGATTTAATTGCAATTCCACTATGGTTGTTTACCTCGCTTCCTGCCAATCTTGTACAGTTTTTTATATTGGCAAGACTGAGCGTAAACTAAGGGAAAGAGTATATGAGCATATTTACCACATTAGGAAAGCCAAAACAGACAACGCTCTCGCAAAACATGTGATAGAAAACCCTGGTCATTCCTTCACATTCAGGGTGATCGACCAAATTGAATGTGACATCAGGGGCGGTCCAATAGGCTTAAAACTTGAGGTGAATGAGCTGATTTGGCAGCTTAGAACTAGGGCCTATGTGACATCAGGGTTGAACGACGTATGCTCTTTGGCATGTGTCTTGAAACTGAGGAGTTTAAAACGTAACACAAGGCTAATACTCAGGTGAATAGACATATAATTTGGGGCACTCTTTGTATTTGTTATATACACACAAATCCCCCCCCCCCACCATACACAAGTACATGCATTTATGACATTCAACTGAAATTTATTCAGGTTTAGTGACATGTAACAATTTTTATGTACACAATAACAAATATTGTTTTTTGGATGTTTTAGCTGGCTTTTTCATGTAAATTTATGTATTCTTTATATATGTATATATCAATTTGAGTATTAAGTCAATAGGAAAGTGTATATACATTTTTTACACAATTGTTTATACAATTTTTAGGTACATGTGTTATAGAAATAAGAATTGTATCAGGCAACATGGTGTCATGTGAGGTGACTGAACATGTGACTATGAATCTGGTTTTAAATATGGCTACCATTCTTTTAACTAGTGTCTGATGAAGTTGAGTGTAAGAATACCTGACGAAAGCGCTAACCATAAAAGTTTAAGAATTACTGTTGCCTGCTTATTTTTTGTTGTTTTTCAGTAGTTTGTTTGCAGTTTGACTCTACGCTGGTTTCTTTTTGGGTATGGCAACTGGTGAGTCTTTAACAATCCCCAGTGGTTCATCGTCCCCCCTTGGGAAGGGAGAATTACCAGGGGGCTGGAGGATCTGAAATAAGTCGGTTAATGGTTTTTATCAATAACCTAACTAAAAAAGTGGATAATTTGACTGACCTTGTGAAAAGCGAATGGCTCCCTAATAACTGGGCGCAAGTTACAGTACAGTGTAATACTTTGAAGTGGGATGGTTTGACCCCACCAGCCAGTTCAACAGTTTCAATGTCACCTCGAGGGAATATTCGGAATCCAAATGTGATTACTCTTACTAATTCACCATCTTTAATACTTAATGACTGGCTGCAACCAGGCATTGGTTTGCAGAATGAGGTTAACCAAGCTGATGTTAGTGCCAGCTTTTCCAACAATAACATCAGCATTGTGGACAACCTCAAGATTTTGGATTATAAGTCTTTCAAGCTAAAGAAGTTACAACTCGAAATCTCCTATTTTAAGGAATGCATCAAGAAGTGCCAGGTGCCAAAAGGGCTTTGTACCTGGTGTTATCCGACAGGGCTGATTTACAATTCAGCCTTCCATGTTGAGCTCTTGAAACTGTTCGATCAACAAGGGCTCAAATTTCTGGAGGTGCTGGTTAAGCACTACCAATTCATGGCAGATACCCTAGTGCTGGAGATCAAGGATGTGGATAATGCTACCAGGATGGACCTTGATTTCCCCCAGTACCAATTCGATTACCAGCGGGTTTTCGCTAGTATCAACAAGCAAATGGAGAAACTAAAATCTTTAAAATTTAAAAAATTGAAGTGAGATGAGGATGAGTACAAAAGAGGGATGGCTCATCCGGAGCCTCCCCCTCACAGCAATGGAATGCTCGAGTGGAAGTGAATAATTTTCCAAACACCCGGGCTAACAGTGACAATGAACCATCCAATATAGGAGAAAACAATCGTTTCTCCTGCTTAGACCAATAGGACTTGGTTGGTACAAGTGAGGGAAATGGAGGAATAACCCTACAGGATACCCACTAAGAAGAAGCGAATGGCTTCAAAATCCAACTGAAGCTGTTCACCCCAGGCAAACATGAATGCGAGGTCAGCAGCTTATTATCCAAATTTTCACCAGGGACTGAAGCAAAATCGGGCAACCCAGAACAGTGGACGCAATGGGTGGAAGACCAACAACAAGCGTCGAGGCCGCAAAAGGTAACATCTAATATGGTGTTGGAAGCAAATACTAATTTTCAAAATCTTGTTTCCAACTGTAATTTGCAACCCACCTTAGGACAGCTTGAGTTGGTATGTTTACCACATGTAATAGTTGACTCTGGAGGTGACTTTAAGATTTTCAACTACTCGGAATATACTGTTCAACTGGAATTAGTTAATGTCCTTTCTAAAGGCTTGACATTTGTACCAACTAAAAGAATGGACATTTGTGGTGGAATGAATGACTTAAAATTGTATTTACGGAAACTCAGTTTAAACCTGTTGTTTAATAATGAGTTGAGTGTAAATGCAGAGCTTGCCTGCCTATTTTTTGTTATTTTTTTGTTGTTTTTCATTACCACAATCAATAGAAGAAGCTGGATAGACAGGTTAATAACCCAGAGACTGCCTATGCTATGGAATACACTTCCCATACATGTCGAACAGAGCACCTCACTGGCCCTCTTTAAGAGAAATCATGATGAGTGGATGGGAAATAATAAATTCACCACAGGGATCACTCCAGTGGCTCTACCTGACAGAGGCACTGGGAACTAAGGTCAGGTAGCACAATGCCAGGGTAATCCTATGGGCTAGGCTTGCAAAGACTCCAGGGCCATTAGCCTAGTACACACCTATGAACCTATGAACCTATAAATCAATTTCCATCAATAGACAAATGCTGTCATCACTGGACATGCACAAGAAATGTGGTATTTTATGCATTAACACAGCTAAAACATAGCTGTCTGAAGCCTAATAGAATCTACAAATAATTCTGTGGACTAGAGGTTATGTTGGTTTGTACATATTGTCCAACTAGGTGAGTCTAATGTTGGTATGCGTTCATACTTATTGATTTAGGCTTGCTAACTTGTAACGCACTGACTGCTGTTTGCTATGAGATGTCATTGCTGGTCCCGTTTCAGTCAGTGTGCCAATAGTGATGCGATGTGTGTGTTATCTTTTCTCATATTCCTGCTGTTCTGCTACCATGGAATAAGTATATTTAAGTAAGGGCGGTATGGGGGTGAAGCCCCACACACAGGGATACAGTGGATCTTGTTCCCCACAAAAAAAATCACTTTTAATGTATTTTCATTAGGTTAAAATGTTGACTTTTTCATCCATTTGAAACTTTTGCCATTTCAAACTCATGGGCATTTAGTAGAACCATTTGTACTTTAGTTACCCTTCTTCTTCTTCTTTTCATTTCAGCTTTTCCCATTAGGGGTCTCTACAGCTGAACAATGGACTGCAGAATGATTGGCAGAGGAGTTTTTAAAGTGTTTAGTTGCCAGCCTGGTGCCCAACATTCCACAGAAGGCACACACACACACACACACACACACACACACACACACACACACACACACACACACACACACACACACGCACACGCACAAACGCACACACATACACACACACTCACATCCAGGGCCAATTTATTGTCCAGTCTACCTTCAACATCTCTTTGGGATGTGGGAAAAAAACAGAGCACCTGGAGGAAGCTCACGTGACTGCAGGGAGGACATGAAGACTCAGAAGGCACCCTAGCTGAGAATCAAATGAGACAACCTCTTGCTCTGAGGTAGCAATGCTAACCGCTGCATCACCCTAAACATCTGCATATAACCTCCTTCTTAGAATACATTTCACTTAATTTTTTCAGCATCTTTTATTCAATCATAATTTTTCTAATACATAATTTATCCATTTCAAGGTCATAGGAACCAAAGGTCCATAATGGAATACAGTAGACATAAGGCAAGAAACAAGACTGGGTGGTATGTCAATCCAGTGCAGGACCCATAAATGCATACACACAGCCTCATGTCTTGAGCAGTAAGAGCTTTATAAATTCACAAACCTGAAAACCTTTTCTTCTGGGTGAGCAAACCAGGTCTTCTGACAAACTCCTACAGGGACACAAGGAGAACAGAAGTTACCCCAGTCAGGAAATGAACAGTCAGATTTATAGGTTCAGAGGTTAGTACTATGCTAACTGCTCTTATGGGCCATTTTATGCCTAGCCAATTACTCCATTTGAGAATCAAACTCTGCAATCTGTATCTGTAAGGTAAACACCTTAATCATTATGCCAACCTCAAGCATTTTGAAAAAAAAAAATTACTGCACCTTTTACCAACAACTAAATGACTACTGTACTAAGGGTGACAACATTAGTCATTCAACTACTTATCACTTTGAGCACATTCATGCTTAAGAAAACATTTTAAAGCTTTTCGGATATACGAACAGTACTTTTCACTACATAGTGATACTATATTTCATCTTGATCTTTAATACTGTAATGTGAAAATTTGTTTCTATTTCATTTAAATACTGTATATAATATGTGTATGTTGCTGCTACCATAATTATATATCTATTTGGCTCTGCAAGCCTAAAATATAAATCTAGTTAGCTCTGCAAGGTGCTATTGCTTTAATCAATCTGCCAGCTACTGATTTTGATTTTGTTTAATATATTGTTTTACAATTTTCTGTATTAATCTCTTGCATTAACCTGAGAAGTGCCAGAAATGGGGATCAGCATTCTTTCTTGATTAATAAACAGATAAGCAAGTACGCAAACACAACCATAGCTAAAATATTAGAACAATCTTAACATTGTCTGTTTTTGCATGCAACACATTGTTGTACACTTCAGGAAACTGACTATACTTCAACAGAGCAGCTGTTGTCACAAGAGGTATATACTTGCAGTTGCAAGTATGACATCTACTTGCTAAAATGAAGTAAAAAGGAATTATTTTGCTAAGTGTGTAAGTGCATTGCTACTATTGCTGTCCATCAACTGGGGAAAAAGTAGAAATTGATGAGTCAAATAGGTAACCATTTGAAATGTTGGGACCCACCAGAGTGAGTCCCAAAACGTGGAGACTGAATGGCCAAAAGAATTACATATAGTAGGTTTGAGATGCCATTTCTCATAATATTCCCTTTTCTCAGAGGTATGACAAACTTGGAGATGGTACATATACGTTCAGGTGTGTCAGGAGGGTTGCACCCACTGCAAAAAGATGTTTTAAAGAGAAGAGTGATTTTCAAGATTTTTGGTCTTTTTTTTATTTTCCCGAGTGCCAACATTTAAATCAGGGAACATACCTCTCAACTTTCCAGGTTTTCACAGAATTTCCAAAATTTTGCCTCATATTTTTGGCCTGTTCTTCATAAAATTTGTGGTTTTCTGGCAAATCACTGAGGATTGAAGTCACTAAATTATGACATGTTTGAGTTTCAGACTATATCCTTCAGAAAATGCATGCTAACACAAATCCTTTCCAAGTTTACAAGAGCGATACTTAAAATATGTCCCTATTTTGGGCCTTTGTCTCCCCATTATTAAGCTTTATCCAAATTTCTTGTGCTAAGAGGTTGTGAGGTATGTTAGAGTGTTATTAAATATTTACAACAACACAAGTACCATATCATGACTTAGAAATCTTGATATCACATTGTCAACGATTTTGTTTTTTAGTTTGTCTAATGCTGTGCACTTATTTTTTAGGCTCTGAAGTTTGAACCCTACCATGACAGTGCACTTGCCAGATTTCTGATTCAAAGAGCCCTGAGGGTGAGTCACTTAATACTGCTGCAGTATGAGAATCCATGACCGTTTGCTATGTTTGATTATACTAGCATGAAAATATTTAATAAATATTGTAGAACTAGATAGTGACATGAATCCAAATGTAAATTTTAGTTGCATACAAGTGTTTTAACTAATCACAATAAACTCAGATCTCTTAATTGTTCCTGAATTGCTCCTAGATCTTAATTAAATGTATTATCTAAAGAAAAAAATGTTCTGACACATTTGTAGTAACAACACAGCCCCTTGTTAGTATGGTTATAGCAGCATCAAATGAAAGCTATTTGTCAAGTTCAGCGAGTGTTACCCATGAATAATGAAAGGTCACTACATGATGAATGAAACAAAATGAAGTCAAATTCAGGATCACAATATATGATTTCTGCAGCAGCCTCTTCAAATTTTAGTAATAGTTTCAGAAACATTGTTTATTAATCAAAAAGACAACAGTCTTCATATAATTTTCAGGGATTAATTTTGTAGTCTTCAGAAAGATAATGGGCTGGATTCACGAAGGCTTGTCTAAGAGTAGAGTAAGACTCCATGCAGCCAACATGTCCGCCGAGCGATCCAGGAACAGCCGGTAGGGGCGTGCAACAGAGCTCCTAAAATGACTCTTACACGGACAGGGCTAGGATATGCAAATTACCTCATTTGCTGCTGAAAGGTATGCAAATGAGGAAAATTTGCGATTCAGGAAACCCTAACCTGTCCGACTAAGAGTGGTGTTATTTGCAGAAATATACTCCGTTGACAACTGAGTACATTTCTGCAAATAGCAAAATGGAGCTGTGACAGCTCCAAAATAAGGATGCATCCAGTCAAGGAAACATGCCAATGGCCAAAAATACGGCCATTGGCAATGTCCACTGATGCAAAAATAAAATAAATTAAAATAATTTTTTTTCACGATCGCCGATGTTTAAGCATAGCACAGCGCTGCGCAAACGCGGTGTGCCCTAAAAATCAGAAAACCAATAATTAAAATGCATACATGTGGATTTTACATTAATCCCTAATATACAATGCATGGGAATGGCAGTCCAATGACAACATGGCTACCGAGTAGAGGTTGCTAAGGGGGAAGCTAAGTCTGAGCGTTGTAACCAAGCATTAGTAGGCAATCCTATGCAAATGAGGGTAGGTATAGTGAATCACAAGTTTGCATAGCAAAAGAGCACAGTCAGTGTAGTGCAGGAGTAGGATAAGGGGTGTAACAGAGTAGAAGATGGGTGACATCATAAGGGGGGTATGTCTGAGAGAAGTGAAGCGCATTGGAGTAGAGTGGCATGTGTCTGCTGTCAGATACTAATCACTGGAATAGGTGTGTCAATAGGTACCCTAGCTAAAGGCAAGAAATTGAAGGTGTATGGCATGAACAACACCAAAGTTTCTTGTAGAAATGCCTGCCCCATGTATGCGCACATGTGCGCACCTGTAAAACCGAGTAAGCCGGTTTGCACCTGTTTGCGCCTGTGTGCACGCGTTTAAGCCAGAGTAAGCAAGTGTAAGGATGTTGAAACCCATGTAAGTGCTTTTGCGCCTGTGTGCGCACGTGTTAGCAGGAATAAGCAAGTTGTAGTCCGTGTAAGCATGTGTGCGCATGTGTGAGCTGGTGTGCGCATGTATGTGGTTGTTTGCATGGCGCTGCCCCCCTGAGGAAACAGAAAGGGAAAAGGAAGCACAACAAATAGTAGGAAGTTAACCAGGGAGTACCAGCAGAGCTAGCAGGTGAAAACAATCAGAATTAGGCAATTACACAGGCAGTACACTAGCCCAGCCCAGACCAGCACTTAAAACTCTGCAAACAACATTCCACTATGTTTCTCTCAGAGACACTGCAACACTGCAGTAAGCTAATAGAAGTGAAAACTGAAAAAGCTTTACTGAGACAAAGAAATGTTAGGGGCTGCCATTGCTGTTATAAGGCGACATATGCAACATGCTGAGGGTGGTGACAATGCGAATGCTGCTGGACAACCCACAGTGAGGAGACAGAGAAGAGTGTACAGGCCCAGGGTAACCTGTCAGGGGCTACATGAGCTGGAGATAGTGGAGCGCTATAGAGTGGACAGAGACCCCATTGCAGCAAATTGTTGAGCTGTGCAGGCCACGCCTCACACACAGAACCAACAGAGGGGAACCCATCCCAGTGGAAACCAAGGTATGTGTTGGCCTAAGAATATTAGCAACAGGTACCTTCCAGAGACCAACTGGTGATATGATGGGGATATCACAGGCATCAGCATCCAGGGTACTGCACCAGTTCCTGGATGCCATGTCAGCACATGTCGGTGATCATGTATATTTCCCCAATTCCTGTGAGGTATTGGCCAGCAATATGCATCTCTTCCAGCAAATAGCGGAATACCCTGAGGTAGTGGGTGCAATAGACTGCACGCACATTCGCATCAAAGCACCAGCTGGTGAGCGGGGTAGGGTCTACTATAACCACAAGGGTTACCCCTCCATCAACTGCCAGGTCGTGTGTGATGCCCTGGGCATTATAATGAATGTGTGTGCTGGCTGCCCTGGAAGCTACCATGACTCCCAGACATTTGCCAATGGGGACATCCCTCATGGTCACCTAATGGGGGATGCTGGATATGCACTTGAGCCGTGGCTGATGACACCCATCAGAAATGCACACACACCTGAACAGGAATGCCATAATGAGGCACAAGCACAAACAAGAAATGTAATCGAGCGTGTGTTTGGGCTGCTCAAGTCATGGTTCTGGTGCCTGGACACATCTGGTGGAGCCTTGCAGTACTCACCAACAACATGTACCCAAATAGTCATGGTATGTGCTATGCTACATAATATGCTCCTGTGAAAACTGCTGCAGCAGGAGCAGCATAGGGCCAGGTACAACAGCCCCCCACCATTGCCAAGGCCATTACAGGCAGAGCGTGACTCGGAGGAGGAACAACCTGAGCCTGCCCCAGTAGGCAGAAGGAGGCATGTCCAGTATGCTTTGGCCTTGGCAAAGAGGCAATGCATAGCATATACACTGGCTCAGTAGGAACCCTGGAAATGATACCTCTCTCCAACTTGCACATATAGTAAAAGGGATGCCTAACTTGACACTACCTGTTAACAAACATGTATAGGGAGTGTATCCAACATAGGCAGCCTTGCAGCACCACCTGAGGCAGGATTGCCATGTGTTAAGCAATATAAAGCAGTGCTATACAGCTCTTACCACTTATTTAGTATATGTAAACAGAATTGCACACACTAAGTAGCACAACTTCAGGCAATGTTGAGCAATATTGGGCACTGTTCAGCAATGTTGGTTAACATTGAGCAATGTTGTGCAAGTTTGGTCAAATATGGGCATAGTTCAGCAAAAGCAGGTAAACATGGTCATATTTGCTTCACTGTTTCTGAAGAAGTCTGTTCTGCCCAGTATGAAAATATGAAGCAGTGACAGTCCTCGAACCGAGGATACTGTGCACTATAGTCATAGTACAGAACCACTAAACCATGACAGTATGTCAGTGGTCAGCTTGTATGAAGAAATGTTGCTAAGTCTATGCAAAGTATCTCATGGAAACCTTGCAGGCATAGCATAATCCCTGTTGAGTTAAGACACAAAGGTGAGGCCTGCAGTAAGAATAGAACGTGATTTTCAACACACATATAGTATAAATGTTAATATTAGTAATGTTCACACACATCAACAAATGTAGTGGACCTCAGACAGCAACATACTGCAAGGTCACACTGGGCATACTCACACACTTGAATAAATGAGACAAATGTCAGGCAACAAAACAGTGAAAGGCCGGACTGGGCATGCTCACACACTTAGGGCATGTCTGAGTACAGCAGTGGGCCACACGTATCCGCCAGTTGCATGTGTTAACCCAGGAACCTCGCAATGTTCACCAATCCACCATGTGCACACAGTTATATGACCACAGACACATATATAATATAGTGGAACCCTGTCATAATCAAATATGTTATGCAGGTACTTAGGTTGTTCATAGAAAGTTGGAAAGCAAAGAAGAAACAAAACCTGCAATCAGAACCATCAATGAACAATGTGCATCCCGAACATTATCATGGGTTCAGAGGCTGATACTAGGCTATCTGCCCTAGGGCATGTATAAGCCTAGACAGAGTGTGTTTGGCTTTCACAACTGTGAATAGTAGGTCACACAAGATAGCCCACATATGTTTAATTTATTGTGCCTCTGTCTAGCAGGGACCCAGAAAATATCCCAAGGCTAAACATACGATCACCCATTCACTTATCAAGATGTCACCTGTAGGTGGTCAGTGGGGGTCTCCGCGTATGTGGGACTGGGATCTCATTCCAGAGTGAGTGGGGCCTCTGGGATGGGAATCTGCCCTTCCAGCATTTCCTATTAATATCAGTGCTGATGTTTCTGTCCCTGGAGCGTGTAGCTGTAAGGGACTTTGATATCCTGAGGTGGAGCCTGTCCATTAATTCTGTGATGGACATGGCTTTAAACAACAGGCACAGATCGCATCTGAGTAGGCAGTAAGCGACTGAGGAGAGCTTGGGTCACCATAGCCAAACTGCGCAAACCATCTGTGTGAGTCCCTAGATCTACTTGGTCAGGTACTTTTGTGGACATTACAGTTGCTGCAGGTGTTGGGTAAGGTACATCCGAAATGGGGCATTGTATCCAAGCATGGGCCTGATGAGTATAGGGGCACAATGACCCCACTTGATCTAGATGTGAAACCCTATGGGATAAGGTGGGCTATATAGAAGGTGTGTCCAACAACATTGGCAACGTGATTGTCAAAGGTGAGAGTACTAACTACTCTGTCCCCAAATCACAAATAACACCCACCGTACGTGATGTATCATCACCTATGTGGTAATGTGTGGGCACGTTGTTATTACCAAAGGGGATGACCATGCATCTAATGGAAAGTAGCTGTAGGCCATGGCTCTGGCACCAGTTATCCATCTCTGTGAGACCCTTTTTGAGGATGCTTGTGCAAGCTGGGGAGTTGATTATGGCACACAGTTTGCAGTCATCTGCTAACATGGTAAGCTATATTCCTCCTGTGTTAGCCTGTACGTCTGAGAAATATAAACTGAACAAGAGAGGCCCCAGGACTGATCCCTGTGGGATGCCACGTCTAACTGGTGTATAGTCAAACATGGCACCTGCAATACTGACCATGTGGGTGCTATCCATGATCCAGTTGGCAATCCATCTTGTGACATATGTGTAGATACTGAAGTGGGCGAGTTTATGTATAATGCCCGAGTGGGGTATTGTGTTGAACTGTTGTGCGAGTTCCAGGTAGGCTGTGTGGACAACCTACCCTATGTCTATGGACCTGGTAACTGTTTAAATACATTGAACGGGTTCAAGAGGCAAGATCTGCCCACAACAAAGCCGAATTGTGTAGGATCCAGTGTCTGTAGGTTCCCGATGTCAATGTGTATGGGTTCCATGACAATACGCTCCATAGCTTAGCAGACCAGGATAGTTAGGCTTATAGTAAGATATTGTCCAGGTTCCCTTGTGGCACCACCTCTGTGGAGCGGGAACACTGTTGCTGTACGCCATTCCTTGGGTACATATCCTGTAGTAACTCTGATATTGAACAGTGACTTAATGTGAGTGTTAAGCTCATCATGAATCTCGTGTAAGCAGCAGGCCAGGACACCGTCTGGTCCCATTGATGCTGTGTTGTCTACTATGGAGAGGGCAGCACTCACCTGTTCATCTGTAATGTCAGGGAGACTACACCCTGTTGGGATGGACATTTGCACTTTAGGGGGGATGGGGGGAAACATTTCCACTGAACCTGTTTGCCAGGATGTTTGCAATGTCAGTGGGTTCAGTGTATGTTTTGTCATTATGCAGTAACTCACAGCATATATGTGAGTTCCCACCCAGGTCCATGACATAACTAAAGAAGGCCTTGTGATTGTCCTTAGTGTCTGTTGCAAGTGTCCGTTAGAAGTGTCCCTTAGATGAATAGCTTTTCCCTAGTACTGATCAGAGATGCCTTCCTTTCTGGGATTGTACTCTATCATGTAGTATCCTCCTCCTGTCATTGTATAGCTTATTGATGGCCGTGGTCCACCAGACAGGTCCCCTGCCTTTGGAGGAGTGAGTCTTGTAGTTATCTGGGATAGCATGATCCATGCATTCCAGTAGTTGTCCATAGAAAGGGTTTGTAAAGGATTAAGTGGTCTGAGCCGTAATTACCACTGTCCCAGGGTCTTTGACGGATACCACCTCGGTTTGTAGAAGTGTGATGTTTGCTTATGAGAAGTACTTCACTGAGATCACCTAGGGTGGGGCTGTGGATGGGATATGTATGTCCAGTGAGATAAATGTATGTTCTGACCTTAACAATGAGCGGTATACCTCTGGTGTGGAACATAGAGTCCCCATGTTGGTGATGATCATGTCCCACATGTTTTACCCTCTTGTGGTTGTGGTGACCAGTTGTGCCATAGCATTTGAGTCTATAAATCCTAGCAACTGTTGTGCGAGGGTGTTGGTGCTTGAGTAGTATTCCCAGTCAATGTTTGTGTATTTGAAGTCACCCAATATAATGGTGTTTGGAGAGACCTTCATATTCCCCAGTGTTCCCAGGAATACCGAGTGTTGTTCCCGAGTTTGGGAGTGTGGTCTGTAGCAGTCTACAAACTGGAATGCAGTTTGGGCCACTGTTAGTTGCACATGTACATTCTCCGATGCTTTGTGCAGTGCTACCAACCTGGATGTTTGTGTATGTTTTATGTATACAGATACTCCCCCTATTTTTGTTGGCCGGTCCGAGTCTTGTGTCCGAAAAGCATGGTATGAAGTAAAACCTGGCAGTGCTGGTGTGCTTTTGGGAGCCTGAACCAGGTGTCTGTTACTGCACATATATCGACAGTCTTCGTACTGAGGAGAGTCCTGAGTGCGTGCAGACTGAGGGTTAAACATCTGTTGTTGATCAGCATTACTCTCCGTTTCTTTTACCCTGTAATATCTATGGAGGTGTTTTTGTCTTCTCAGCCTTGCTTAAAACAGCCACTATGGGGGTGGCAAGAGCCTTAGCCAGTATTTAAAAGCCTAGGGGTGACAGGCGCATGGCGTCCATAGCAAAGCTACGTGGCATGTCTAGCATGTAATCCCAGGCTGACAGACACTGGATCCCCTTTGAATGACACCAATATGTTAGACAACTGTTAAAAGTGATCAGTTTGTCTGTATACTGTGACATCATTCTTGGTGAGGGTAAGATACTACACAAGGTCAGGGTCATACTGGCCTGGGCAACATGATCAGAGAGTTCCTCTATGTCTCTTGTCATGTAGTCCAGGGAGGAATGTCTGAGGGTTTACACACCAGCATGGTCAATGATGGAGCCATATTTGTACTTGCATTCGAGTGACCTGAGTGCATGTGTTATGTGGCAGATCCTGGCACCCGACAGACAGCACAAAGTGACCTTCTCCTTGTTCAGCCTGGTGAGTGGGACATCAGTGTCTCTGACAATAACAGTTACCTATTACAAGTGTAGTAGGTGTGTTGTTTAGGCCTAAGGGCAGTGACTGTGCGGCACACTGACTTTGTGAACTATGTGATATGTGTGTATAGTTGTGGGTTAGCAGTTGTTTGGGTGTCTGCTTTGGATGTCTCTGCTGCTTAGGCAGAGTATATTCAGAGCCTCCGAGTATGTTTTTGTGTGGTAATGTATTTGGTTTGCTGTCGTCATAGGTCCATGTGAGACTGGATTTGTGGTGTGTGTGTTACCTTCACCACCTGATAGACTGTGCCAGTCACGGGTTGAGAGAGCTCAGCCTCCTGTTTGTCTATACAGTTGCATCCCTCTTGGTAGGAGGACAGGGTTGTCTGTGTACATAAGGCAGTTGTAACATTGCGTCAAAATTCCAATATGCACCAGCTGGACTGGAGAGTACACACAAAACTGACCTTTGGACATGCCAGGATATTATGATGACATACTCTGTTGACTGATCACAAAGGATCAGTAGTGTGTTAAGTGTGTAAAAGAGTATAACAGGGGTGTAGTGGTCAGGTTTGTCGTTGTTTTGGAAAGATTATCTGCGAAGGAGTACAGACAGAACCATGACACCTCCTTCAGCTATGTCAGAAATAGCAATGTACACTCATATATGTCCTGAGTCAGGGTCAACTGTACCTGACTGACAATGCCGACATCCTGTCAGACAGATCCATACATACATACCCACCTCCCACTTACAAAAGGCCCTATCATCATACCAGGAGATATCACATGTAAAATGGGTAAACTGCTCCTCCCAAAGCCGAATGAATGCCATCACTTGGATTAACATTGTTTCCCCATATGTGTCATAAGTGAACAACAGAACAAACAGAACCTGCACCTGAACAGTCTGTTGAGCCTCTCCCTCTCTACAGGATCTTACACTGTTGAATGTGTTACAGGAACATATGGCACACCCCACAAGTGCTGGTGCACAACAGACCATGGGAACTATAGTCCTATAAGCCTATGAAGTCTGAACTGCTAGGCCATGGAGTCCATCATGATTGCAGTCAGAAACAGAGCTATTGTAATCCGACAAACACACAGACCAGCCAACTGTGGTATGTTAATGAGCTGATCATGTTCCCCAAACCTGCTAGATTGTTTTCAAGGCAGCCACCTAGGACATACATCACTGAAAGGAGCTACACACGTCCCATATAGACTTTGAATAGCCCTTTATCAACATTGCAGACACATGTTGTATCCACAAAACCAACAATCTGTGCATAAATATGTATTGTCATATGAAGGAATGACAATTTGTCCACAGATAGATCACACAAGCTAAGAATTGTGGAGTCCTGTTCAAGCTGTTCACACCTGCTGACCCACATGGTTCATTCCTGGGATTGCATAAAACAAAGTGCACACACATTACCATGTCCAGTCTGATGATGTCAGCATCCTACAAATATAGCAGGAGAATCAACATCACCCAGTAAAGTATATAGCGCGTCGTGTTAATATGTATCTCTCTAGTAGCAAAACATAGTTAGGTAGGGGTTTAAATCCTGCAATTGCTGAGTGTTTGATTCCCTTTTGGAGGAGTGGCCTTTTTGTAGACTGTGATAACACATTATAAGAGGTGAACTCCTTTTTGCCAAGTCTGATGATGTCAGTATCCCACAAATACAGCAGTGGAAATGAAAACTCCCAGTAAATCATATAGCATGTCGTGGTAATGCGTATCTCCCAAGTGTCATGACATAGGTAGGGGTTTGAATTCTACAAATGCTGAGTGAGTATGAATGTATGTATGTGTGTGGTTCCCTTTGCGAAGAGTGGCCTTTTTGTAGACTGTGAAAACACAACAAAAGTGGTGAATTCCTCTTTGCCAAGTGTGATGATGTCAGTATCCCACAAATACAGCAGTGGAAATAAAAGCTCCCAATAAATCGTATAGTATGTCGTGGTAATGCGTATCTCCAAATGTCATGACATAGTTAGGCAGGGGTTTGAATCCTGCAAATACTGAGTGTGTATGAATGTGTGTGTGTGATTCCCTTTGAGTGGAGTGGCCTTTTAGTAGACTGTGAATACACAACAAAAGAGGTGAATTCCTCTTTGCCAAGTGTGATGATGTCAGTATCCCACAAATACAGCAGTGGAAATGAAAACTCCCAGTAAATCATATAACACGTTGTGTTAATGCATATCTCCCAAGTGTCATGACATAGTTAGATAGGGGTTTAATCCTGCAAATGCTGAGTGTGTATGAATGTATGTGTGTGTGTGATTCCCTTTGAGAGGAGTAGACTGTGAAAACACAACAAAAGAGGTAAATTCCTCTTTGCCAAGTGTGATGATGTCAGTATCCCACAAATACAGCAGTGGAAATGAAAACTCCCAGTAAATCATATAGTGTGTTGTGTTAATGCGTATCTCCCAAGTATCATGACATAGTTAGGTAGGGGTTTGAATCCTGCAAATGCTGCGTGTGTGTGTGTGATTCCCTTTGAGAGGAGTGGCCTTTTTGTAGACTGTGAAAACACATTAGAAGAGGTGAATTCCTCTTTGCCAAGTCTGATGATGTCAGTATCCCACAAATACAGCAGTGGAAGTGAAAACACCCAGTAAAGCATATAGCGCGTTGTGTTAATGTGTATCTCCCAAGTGTCATAACATAGTTAGGTAGGGGGTTGAATGCTGCAAATGCTGAGTGTGTGTGTGTGATTCCTTTTGAGAGGAGTGGCCTTTTTGGAGACTGTGAAAACATATTAGAAGAGGTGAATTCCTCTTTGCCAAGTCTGATGATGTCAGTATCCCACAAATACAGCAGTGGAAGTGAAAATTGTCAGTAAAGCATAGAGCATGTCATGGTAATGTGTTCCTCTCTCATATCATAACATAGTTAGGTAGGGGTTTGAATCTTGCATTTGCTTTGTGTGTGACACTGTTGATCAATGTGTTGTGGGTTTTGCTTTTACTACTGTATGACATATCAGTAAAACAACAGTATGTGCATTGCACACTTCAGGTATCTGTGTGGCAAATACACATATGTACATGTGACCTAAATTGGTAACTGTGTGGCCAAGACATATATGTACATATGACCTCAATCACTTCATAGGTGTGAAGCCTGCTTTCAATACGACTACATCTGTTACCATTGACAGTTGTTGCTGCTGCTTCTTGGACCATAGGTCACATATGTATGTATGTGACAAGTCCAGCCACTGTAGTGATCTGTGCTCTAGGTCATCTGTGTCACACACACACATGGCAGTTGCTATAGAATAGTGTGAGTGAGGGTGTATGCCTGGGACATATTTCAAACATGTTCAAACACAACACAATCTGTCAATAATGGCCATTCATTGTAGGTATACAACAACTCCGTGGATATGCATACAGACCCTTTATTGCTTATGTGATACACTGAGGGACATCAGCATACCTTTGGGAATGTGGCTATGAAAGGACAGATGACATCACATGTGGCTGTTTGTACACATCGGTACCCCTGCTACATGTTGTGTGCTACTACCAATGTGGTACTGTCAGGATACTATGTGTAGTAAATGTGGATGACTATGCTATTGTTGGCTCATAGCTTCACAACATGGGTTTGTCAACAGGTATCTATCTGTATGATACCCTTGTGGAGGATAAGTGTCTAATCCAGGGAATGCATTGTAGGCCACTGTATGCATCACTAGATGTGGATGTACATATCCCTAGTGTGTCTGCTTGTATCTAGGACAGACACATGCCAAACAGAAGTGGTCACGGGAATGTGTGGCGGTCAATACCACTGGTAACTGGTATAGTACAATACCGGAATGATTCTAATGCTACTGTGTATCCTACAGCTGTGTGTCAGTTGTCATGACATCATCTAATGATTGGATAATATCAGGCTGTTGAGGTTATGTACACTACCAGAATGCTAACCAATGACGATATTAGCAGTATCACCCACAGCATAGTGTCATACCATGTCATACACACATGTGTACCCAAGTTGTGACATATGTGTAGTGAAATGCATACTGGACACCAATATGAAATATGAAGTATTAACACTGTGTAATAGAGGGCATGTCACCCTTCCCATGTGCCCACCATGCACGTACATGCAAACAGTGCACCTCCTCCATGTTCACAAATGTACACCTTGAAATCTGTACTGCACACATCACACACATAACATCCACTCACCGACACATGCTGCCAGTACCACACACATCAGCCAACTGTCACATGTGTGGACAATCCATATTTGGGATTAACACTGGTGTATACAATATGAAATTGATAATCACTGCTGGGATGCATCATGCCTGTTCATATACACCTACAAGGATATCATTACCCATTACTGTTCACAACATGCTAACATTGCTACACTGCTAGTAGGTCACCCTGTGCATCAGCACCGTGTTATCCTGTTCCTGCATCAATGTCACAGATGACAGGAGGTGGCACAGTTTCATCATATGCACAGGGTGTGTGGTTGTTTTCCAGAGCCAAACAATGACCCATCCAGTCAACATGTGTGTGTGTGTGTGTGTGTGTGTGTGTGTGTGTGTGTGTGTGTGTGTGTGTGTGTGTGTGTGTGTGTGTGTGTGTGTGTGTGTGTGTGTGAGGGACAACAGTACAGTATGGGTCAGTGTTGATGTGATGTGTGTGTGTATTTGTTAGCCCTATGTGTTGGTAGTATGTGTGTGTGTCTGCATGCACACAGTACCCCCTTGTGGCTGCCAAATATGGGAGTTTGTGGAACAGTCACAGACTGTACCTGCCAGGCTGTATGGATCACTGTCTCTGGCCATGGACACAGTACCTGTGCCTGCCAGGGGTGACATGGACTGTATCGGGTACTAAGCCAGACTGAGTACTATCGTCAGAGGCAGAGGGATGTTGACTGGACCCATGTCCCTGCTGGGACTGGCCAGAGCTACGTGCACGTGGTCATCTCAGACGGTCTATCGACAGACCAGCCACAACATTGCTGGGGCTGGTACTGGCACTACGGGAGTGGCTGGCACTTGGTTGTCATCCGTGTCAGCTGCCAGCTGAGGATGTTGCTGGCATATGTCCACGTCGACGTCCCAGTCATCCTGCACTGTTCTGGCACATGGACATAACATTGCAGAGGACATCTAGTGTCTCCCCCCAACGTCTATCAATGACATTGGTGTAATTGCGGATGGCACCGGCAAGGTCACAGATACTGTAATTGATTGCGGTGTTATGAGCCCTCTGCTCCCTTAGTCCTTGCCTGGTGTACTGTTCCATACGTGCCTGTGCTTGCATCACAGCCCGGAACATACCTGAGGTTGTGAGACCTGTGCGGGCATGCCTGCCATGGGCATTATGGCCAGCGATGCTCCCACGAGAACCCCTGGACATATGCCTATGTAGTACCTTTCTGTGTGTCTGGGCATGGCTGCTCTGTGGGGTTGCATATGCCATGGATACCACACTTTCCTGGTCAATGCCTACCGTATGCTGTTCCTCACCTAAAGCCATTGGTGTTGAGGGATGTAATAGCAGTACATATGTGTGCATAGATGGGGTGGAAAGCTGTGTACTGTTGATTGGTGGACCACCAACAGACCCTGTCAAACATGCCTGTGCCACTACACATGTATCATCATGGTCACTATTAGTGGCAGTGACCTCAGGTTCCCCGCTGCACCCATCCAACATTACCTCAGCAACTGTGGGAGGGAGACAGGAACCACACTTTACCATCTGTACAGGATGTTCGCACACATGCACACATGCACACATTAACACATTAACACATGCACACTAATACACTACACATTCAAGTTGACACACACACACCTACAGCAATATGGAACACAGTCGTTAGTGGTTGATGGTGGAGTACAGTATCACAATACAAAGAGTCCTCTTACACGTGTTAGCATGCAGGATGTGTGTTGCTCGACAGCATGCAGTGTGAGTGTAGAGAGTCCTTGTAGTTAACAGTATACATGTCGTTGATGCATGTGTGTTGTTCACTGACTGCCCTCACCCTGGTAGACAATGTGTACATGGACACAACATTGCACTGCAAGTCTGAAACACTTTCCAATGTCGTGTGCACCATCACTCATAGGTATACAAACCATGTCCGGATGCATACAACTGTCAGGTGTCTAACGATGAATGCTATGTATAGTACTGCAGGTACTGTAACTGGATGTAGTGTAGTACCATGAGCCATCATCAGGCAGCATCATGTGGTCACTCAAGGACACTGATGCATGTTACACTGGTGACTATCTTGCTGTACCTGACCTGCATCACTTAGGCTACATTAAACAGTTCACAGACAGCCGTTGCATGGGCATGTCAGGTGTTTAATAGGGAACATTGCCTAACATCACTGTGTTGTGTGTTGACGCATGTCACACTGCCCCATGATAGGGCTCTACCCCCAGGTATAGTATGTCTGATGTGTTGATGACATATGGGATACTGGATTACTACCTTACAGCAGGTGTCTACATACGACATGTGTATCATATTAACACATAATGCATATGACAAAGTTGTGTATGTTGTGTGCATGTGTATTGACTATGCCTATACAATATCCACTACAGTGTACCCCACTTGTTTGTGATGCTCTGTGTGTTGCATGTGTATGGGTCAGTTACTCATGTCACTGTGAAGTGCATAGTCACACAGAGAACATGCAGAGCATGCAGTATGGGTAGGCGTTTAACATGTTTATATGGCCTACAACTCTCCTATTACATGCAGATGTTACATGCTAAATTGACTGTAGCCCACTCACCAGCATGGTTCTCCTGTCTTGCTATCACACCAGAGGGACCTGCAAGGATATGAGACAGTATGTCAGTGTCAACAACTATGGCATTACTGCTGAGAGTATACAATTATACAGTAGTACATGGGGTGACAGTCACAGGCATACAGATAATGTCCCGAATTATCAGTATTGCATGACACCAGGCCCCACATATTCTGCATACACAGTACACATCTGATTAATGCATAGCATAACACTTTGGATAACAGTGGTCTACGGATATGCCATGTTACCTGCACGCTCGTTGTCGCTGTGCTGGGTGACTCCGGCATCCATGATGACACAGGTGTGTTGTAATGGTTGTCCAGGATCCACCACGCTGAGTAGCAGCTCTTCCACTCTGGTGAGGGGGGATGTGTGGCAGCGCCACCACCTGTGGCAAGCTGTTGTCTATGGACATCAGAGGCATGCTGCCGGACATGTCTGATAAAATCACTGCAGTGATGGCGTACCTGCTCATAAGTCCAGTTATGCATGCCTACATCATTCACCCGATGGACAACATCCTGCCACAGTGCAGTGCGACCATGCTGGACCTGGCAGGATCTTGAAAACAGTAGATTATAATGTTGGATGAGTGCATCTCTGATAACATCCTCCTCCTCAGGGGTATAGGATGGCTTTCTGTTGTGTGCCATAACGCTGGAAGACAATTAAACAGTAATTGTGAAAAAGCCATGTTGCACACTCAACATTCTAATGTACAGACATCATTGATATGCCATATATAGCAACCTGTTGGCTGTCAGCAGATATACACTTTTAATAACACATAAAACTGCTAAGACCACACTGCCTGACAGTGCCTGGCACATGCTAAATACGAAACCATGTTCTGCACAGCCACAACGTTAAACCAGTATGTAGGACTATACAACAGTACATGGCACACTGTATGTGACACAATGCAACACCTAGCCACAGGAGGTGTATATGAAGCTAATGCATACAGACATTTATCATCCATTTAAATCTATGTACAGTACGGTTACGGTACTAGCAGTACACCACACTACTTGTTGATAGCAAACCCCTCAGTAACATATGTGCACATTCGCCACTATAGGTGGCATACTGCTGTACTACACTATACATGTTGCTAGATAGGCACCTATATCCTGTGACACACATACCACCGAGGACATGTTACAGGCATACCCACACACACATCAGACATACCTACAAGACACAAGGGTATGGCAATCCAGATTACAGTTACTTGTGTACCATACATTACTGTGTGTCAGCACATACATAACCTCATGCCTAAGGTATGTGATGAGTGAGGACTACAGGTAACAAACAAAAGTGTGTTACCAAGCCATGTGGATATAGACCATACTGTGCAGTTGAGGCATACAGCTTCAGGTGGTACTACAGTCCATACCTGACTTGTATTCACTAGTGTTAACATTCAATAAGCATACATGTACTGCTTTAGCCTACAAAGCCACATTCCATTCGACAACATGGGAGTGCATCACAACATATTCCATAGCGATTTTCATGCCTGTCAATGGCATATGGACCTTTTGATGGGATTAGAGCTACAACACTACATACCATGGTATACACAGACTCCCACTAGGCTATCACACATATACGCATCATTGACAAATTCACATACACATTCTCCATCACACACAGTCAACCTCACATAGCATGTGTTGCAACAGGTACATGCGTGTGTGTATCGTGTCCTAGGTAGCTGATAGACTGTTATCCATAGGGCCTATGGAAGCATAGACATATGGTACCCTGCACCACAACACACATGTAATGTAGGTTCCTGTGCCCCTGTCATGCAGAGCCACAGGGGTGATTACCGGGTTGTGTTTCCTATCTCACATGCAATCATCATGGTTATTGATGGCAACTGCTAATGAGGACCTTCATATGCTGTTGATAGGTGGTTGATTCCACAGTATGGTATGTGTCTGTGATGATGATGTGCCAGTCAAGCATGTTCTGCTTTTTACATTACAAGGTGTTGATCAGTAGAGTGTGCATCTTGTCTGGTGTTCCATCTGTTTACAGGGAGCACGTCCAACACCTGTGGGTTTGCCATAGCTTTGTATGTTGGGCAGGGGTAGCCTCTGGGTAGGCAGTATGCGACACAGTGTACAATTGGTTTGGTAAGACAGTCAGCATAGGGCATCTGTTGGAATCCGGTAACACTCTTTGTAAGGTATGTGTCTGGCATCTACTGTTGCTGTGTATGTGTTCTGAGGTACATACCAACAGGGACATTATACTCTATGATAGGTGTTATGACTGATGAGTGGAGTGGAACCATGACCTCTGTTTCCATGGATGACACACATTTACTGACGTCATGTGGACTGTACTAGGTTTACATGACTAGTGTGGCACAGTGATCATCATTAGGGACACTACGGTCCACATGTGTCCCGTAGTCTCTTATCACACCTTCTGTGTTGAGTACACTACCACCTATTTGTTAGTTCATGTGTACAGGGCTTTTAACAACAGGGATGGCAATACATGTACAACATTCAGCTGGAGCATACATTTCAACATCCACTGGTGTACACATTGATATGCATATCAGCACATATACAGTCCACCTTTCATGATGGGAATATTAATAATGCTAAGGTTGAGGGGGATACAGTTATGTAATGATATTGCACAGTCTTGTTCAGAATGCATGGAAGGTGCTCTCAGCCCATATATGTTTAGAAGGACCCCATATCTGGGAGACTATATACCTAACAAAGCTTACCCACAGCATTTGAACAACACATGTCATATGCCAGCACTGTATGCTGTCTTGTTTGACACACACTACAACCTACATATATATATGCACATAACCTGCACCAACATATTAATGCCCGCCTTTCACAAACAGTTGCAGTATGTCCCTTGCTCTATGCACATGTTCAGATGCTCAGAAATCAGACACACATATATCTTGACATATGTGTGTGCCATACAGACACAAGGTCCACACTGTTGTAAGTCCATACACCTCACGGATGACCTATTGGGCTTGCTACGACACGGACAGTTGTCACATGTGTGCATACAGTAATAGTACAAGGGTATACATAGCCGCAAATGATATATTACTATGCTAGCCTACTACAGCAGTTGCCAATGCTAAGCTACACATTATGTGACTATCATGCATGTCTTACTCTGTGACATCCAAGTTTATCTAGGTGTTTGCAATACTCACCAAAACTGCCATTAAATGCAGTACTGTACAGACCATAGATGACATGTTCAGATGTTTGACATGTACTGCTGACCTACAGCTGTCACACTTATTTCCCACTGCACACAGCTACCCAACAATTTCTCCATGGCAATACTTATGCATGGCATCAGTGCATACATAACTACTGCTACCACATATGCATGTATCAGAGGATCAACAGTACTAACCATAACCATCTACTACCTGCCGGTAACTTCAAACTGTTACATACCTGTATGTCCCTTCCGGGTCCGTCTGTGTATGTTTTTTTTTTGGTACTGAAACGTACTGTTTTTTTTTTTTTTTTTTTTCCTGCTTGGCGTTGTTCGCTATGTTGAACTTGCAATGTAATGATTGCATGTGGGGATAGCAAGTCCTATCTGCTTTTATAGGTATCTGCACATGTGCATGTGATGCCCTCTGCACCAATTGTTGCCCAGCATTTGGTAAATGCATACAGCCTGCTGAGTGGTAATTGTAGTACTCACTGTCATAGCAACCCAATGCTATAAACTGCTAAGGTATGTAGGCGTAGCCCTTTCAGATATCTAGAGTGGGGCCCATGCTTGTTTGCTGTGGAGACTGTTGTGCAAGTCAGAAGGTTGGTATACATCTTATAAATTAAGCTAGAGGTGTAGACAGTGATGTACATGTTGTACTCAGACCTGACTGTTGCCACTTCCAATACTGAGCTATCAGTGTAGAGTTTTATTCACCACTACAAATGCTTACACAACATTTATGTGACTATACTGTGAATATTGATGTACTGACTTCTGCAGGGTGTATGTTTTTTACTGTTGACATTACCACAGGGTTCGCAGGACAACTGGACAATTTATGTACTGATTATGCCTACCTACACATTCGATAGACCCTACACGCACAAGTATCTTTTAATTTTGGGGGGGGGGCTTACATACTGAGAGCATTATGCATTAATATGTGAATATTATCTTACTGGCCTTGCAGGATTGGTGTGTACCTGTGTGTTTATCAGGGCAGGTTGTCTGTCTGCATGGTTCCCACCTGTGAACTTACCCAGATGGTAGCCAGATGTTACACTGTCATTCTTTGTCTGTGCAACTCACAAGTGTTTTCAGCATTGTTACAATGGCATTGTTACAGTCAGTTGCTACCAGTACATGGCCACATCCATTGGTATTTCTGTGTTATATACCTACATAAGGGTATGCTTGTGGAGGGCCTAAGAAAGCTATTTGCAGAGTGTGTAACAGCATTATAGCCTATATGCCTGTGTGTTTGGGCCTCTGTCGGGCCTATGGAACAGTCACATACATCTTTGCATGGTGTCATGGATATGTAGTTGAAAGTGAGGTACACCTTACACATAATAGGAACAGTAGGTGTATACTTCAGTGAAGCAGTGCATATGGATTAGTACTCCTTTCATGACATACAAGCAGTGTCTACAGTAATTATTGTCAGTATTCATTGTGTAATAGCCCACCATTCTGACTGACGTCAGTACTTTTCTGTGCGATTCTGAGGGACACAGCTAAAATATGTTTCACAATCAGGGACATCCCTGGAAAGTTGACTGAGTTAGGAGGTATGGCCTCTGCCCTACTCAGATATGCCAGTGTTTGTGCTGCTATGATACTGTGTGGGGGTTGTAAAGTGTCTCTGCAACATTATTTTCTGCTTGATTGGCTGCTTCTCACATCACACTCATGTAATGCAATCCCACAACAATTGCTGGTAAAGATCCACAGAACAGGCTTTGTGTTATGGCCTTCCTATTTTTCCTTTACAGTCACTCATTGTAATGCATGACATATTTTTGGCAGCACAAAGTTATTGTATATCTGTTGTGGCTTACTGGTACTTCATGCAGTCTTATGTGTCCAAGGTCTGGGGTTCGAGACTGACAAAGGTATTTTAATTTTGCTGCTGAGCAGAACAAGGGCCCTGACTTAGAGTGACTAAGGCACTTTTAAGCAGTTGTAAGCGGGTTTGCATGACGTTTAGCGATGTGTAGCTAAGCGCACACATGCTAACAGTGGATGTTTATCCTAAGCTGACATGGCTTAGTGGTTCAGTACTTTGATTATGGTGCACAGTGTCCTGGGTTCAAACCTTATCATTGCTTTTTATTTTACTACTGTCCAGACAGGTTAGGGGGCGTGGCTGTGTTTAAGCAACTTTGCTCTACGTTGCTCCACGTTGCCCGACGGTGCGCTGGTTGGCACGGCGCACACCTCCACGCAAACCGATTGCACTGGGTAAAGCGCTATTTAGCTATGGGCAACTATGTTGCGCTGGGTAAAGCACGATTAAGCTATGGGCAACTTCATTGCGCTGGGTAAATAGGGTTGCCACCTTTTCAAATGGCCAAAGTGGGACATTTTTGGTACAAACATCACATTTTACAGGCCGACACATGCCCACAGTCAGTAAAAAGAACAGAACTTAACTTTTTTGCCTACATAAAAGCTTATTCTTGTGGCATTTTAGTTGCTTATTTTGTTTCTTATAACATTTAGGTATTTCAAATACAGAATAACTGTTTTATGCAACTATTACATAAAATATAAGAAATAATTTTGTCCTAAAATCTCAGGACATTTGCCATTTTTACAATTTTTTGTCAGGACACAACTGGCCAAAGAGGGACTGTCCCTCACAAAGTCGGACAGGTGGTAACCCTATGGGTAAAGAGCGAGTTACCTAGGGGCAACTATATTGCACTGGATTAAGCGTTGCTTAACTGCGGCCAATTATATGTCAGGTTCCTTTATACATGTACATTTTGTTCACTGATACATAAGCCATTTGAATGCCTTTTAGTAAAAGTTTCATCATATAGGTCAAGAATTATTTCATATACTAATTTGGAACATAAAATAGGAAGGGGAGTGGTGGGACTCAAACTGTGAATGCCTCCTCTTTGTGCGAACACTCTACCACTATGCTATTACTATTTGGCGTAATTTGCATAAACATTCCTTATTATGCTCTTCCATGTCGAGATTACTAACTGCAGCTAAGCAATGGGCACACCCACGTGCACACACGAGCAAATACGGGCAGCTATACTGGGGATTAGGAAAGATTAATGTTTTACTTTTTATAACTGTGCTGGGGTTAACAATGTCAGGGAGTGTAGTGTTGGGTACAGGGACATTTGAGCAGACTCGCTCTTGTGTGTTGGCATTTTGTTTTTTAACACACTTGCAGGGGCGTAGACCTTTACACTGCTCGGCAGTCGGACATGCCCCCTGCTTGCCTGCACTGTCCGTGTTGGAATTGGGGTTGAGTCAGCGTGCCCTCATGAATATTCATGGAAAGCTGACGTCATACCGTTCAACTGCAGCCTCCGAGTAAGACTTATTTAGTCTTACACAGAGGATTCGTGAATCCGGGGGAATGTGTCATAACACAGTCTGTTGCAGTGATTGTATTTTTGCTTCTGATGAAGTTCCTTGCATCTGAAAAAAACAATGTTATAATCTTTAGTAAGTATACTGTGAAAGGCATTTGCAAAATAATGTGTTTTGGTATTGTTTCCAGCTTTTATATGGGCTGGTGTAGCATTTATGTAAAACAAGCATTTCTTTTCTGACTGTTTTCGACATATGAATTTGATATCTTGTGTTTATTTTTCATTGTGGAGAAGTGTGTTTTTCTTTTAAGTAGACAATGCAGCAAACAGGAATTTTGTATAAAGTTAAATGCATTGTAATTTTATTGCTGGCACAGCCTCCTTTAAATAACTGCCATGTCTAAAGTGTGTGTGTGTGTGTGTGTGTGTGTGTGTGTGTGTGTGTGTGTGTGTGTGTGTGTGTGTAAAAGAGAGAGGGTGTACAAGAAATATGAAACAAGAGTACTTGATGGGTTGTATATCGCATTATGCCTAAAGACTCCCAGGCAAATATTGAAGTGAGTGAGTATATAATCAACAGTTCATATCCTGCAAGCTAGAATTCAAAGTTGTTAGTGGTCTGAACTAAAAAATAGACTTTCTTGTAGATCGATTGCAGAGAGAGTTATAGTATCCCAGTGGTCTAGTGTTGTGAAGGTAAGTTAGAAGGGAAGCAGGAAATTAATTTTTCACAGTGGTATTTAAATTTCATATAGCAGTTTGACCAGTCAGTTTCAGATTCTTTTGTGTGGTTTATACTCAAAAGATCAGTGCTACTTACACAAAAACTGGCAATTCTGGCTCCAAAACACTTAATCTCATATAACTGAAACCACAAAATGCTGAATTCCTGGACTTTCCCACCCCACTTTCTTTCTGGACCCATGTTAGCATTTGTTTTTGGATCCAGAGCAGTAGAGAGTTTCAAGATTCAGTATTTTACTTCTTTTTGTTTTGGTTTTCAGTGATGCAAGATTCAGTGTTTCAGTGTAGGAATTGCCAGTTTCAGTGTAAGTAGCATCAACATAATCCCTTTATATACATGAATCTACCCGTACTTCTCTTAGGGATGCCAAGAAAATGACCTTAAATTCAGTGGCGGCTGGTGACTTCAAATTAAAGGAGGGCTGCAGGAGACAGCTGAATGGGTGGGGCCAATGGGAAGGGGGTGTGGTCAACTAGAAAGGGGTGGAGCTATGCTCAAAACCACAACAACTGGAACTTTAACTAAATACGTTGCCCTGGGTGCCAAACAGTCATTATGAGAGTCCAATCAAAACAAAATGAAGTGTAGAAGAAAAAAATATTTTAATGCATTGGCTACATGACAACTTACTTAATATCCAGATGGAAACACAGGTTGTGAGGCATGAAAAAATAAATTACTTTTTAAATACATTACTGGAATGCCAGTCAAAATCAAGTATAAAAAAACAAGCAGCATTCATCTCAAACCACTACTCCTTGCACTGCAGTTCTAATTATAATTTATATTCAGCTTTATAAAATTACCAAGTAACATGCTAAAAGTAGCAATCTCTGTGATACCCCCACTTGTAAAAATGTTTCTTATCCATAAAAAGACCTGCTGCCTGACACAACTATCTACTTGTTTCATGGGGAAGCCATGATCAAAGTAAAAAATGAACGGCAAACAAGAAACAAGCTCAAGATAAATTGCTTAAAGGTTTCCTGCACAAGTTATGGACCACACATGATAGATTGGCATTCTGTTTAGTTTACGGGTAAAGCCTGCAAAGATGACTGCAAGTCTCCAACAAAAGATGACTGCAAGTTTCCAACAAATGTAATGAGCTTCTGAAAATATGGTAATCCTGTCCTTTATTACAAATACTGTCATATGCATTTCAATACCCAAGACCTATATATTATCTAGTTATGTAAATATTCTCTGCATGGGAACAATGAAAAGGCTTTCAATGCTGGTAATTCTTTAACAGTATGCTTATTAAAGCTTACTTGCAACTTACAATCTCCAACAAGCTTACCTGATGGTCATTAAATAATTGCTACTTAAACAGAGCAACAGGGCACTGTGACAGCATGCATTTCCTGAATAACAAGAAGCATAAATCAACAGTATAAAAATATGACAGTAAACCAGAACATTCTGCAAAATCAAGGACAGATGAAAAGCCACGGTCGTACTTGTGGGCTACCTTGGATGGGGGAATACTCTGCACACTTACACTGCATAAAACTGCTCCTTGCCTTCCTTGGACACTTCCAGAGCCACTACAATGGGGAGTGGGGTGCAACAAGCATGTCACAATTTGAAATGTCTCTGGCTGACGGTGATGCTCTGACACTCATACCTCTCAACTTCAGAGCAAGAAATCTGGACAAAGCCATACATAGAACTAGAAGTGGGACACAGGACCAAAAATAAGGACAGTTTTTAAATATTGCTCTTATAAACTTAGGTAATAGAACAGTAGTAGGTCTTGCATTAGTACGAATTTTCTGAAGGGTATGAAATCTGAAACTCAAATGTCTGCCATTATTTTCTAACTTCAGTCTTTAATGACTTGCCACTAATTTGCCAGAAAACCACAACTTTATGAAAAACAGACCAAAAATGTAATGCAAAAATATAAAGTTGCCACACAATACAGCTGGGAACCTGTCAAAGAAGGGGCACCTTTTTAATATTAACACTGTTAACTTGAGCAGCTAACAAAATAAGAGCATCTACATGCATTTCTGAAATAAAAGTAATCTATAACTCTGATTATTACAGTTATATATAATTGTAAACCCTCCACGTTTTCTTCCAAAATTGCCATTTTGAGGAGGGATTGTTAGGGGAGAGCAACATTTTGAGTCAAAATTGGGGATAATTGAGAGGTTTGGATATTCCTAATTCTACAAAGCTATTTGCACGTACCTCTCAACCTTTTAATGCAGGAGGTCTGAACAAGGCAAAATATATTGGAGGAACATACAAACACTACAAAAAAATGCTCTTGTATAAACTTAAGACAGTTGATAAAATAACAGGTCTTGCTTTAGCATGCATTTTTCTGAAGGTTATGACGTCTGAAACTCAATGTCTGTCATTTAGTGACTTCATTCCTAAATGATTTGCTAGAAAACCACAAATTTGATGAGGAACAAACTAAAAATAAGAAGCAAATATCTATTCATTCTGCACAAATACGGACAACTGAGAGGTATAGTTCAACCGGGGCTGTCTGAGTTTGCTACCCTTCCCCCCTCACAAAATCATGGTCAAATGGAGCCTCCCCCCTGCAGCCATTCCAATGTCCCATTCCTTGGTTATTTTGCCCCATTTACCATAAACACTGTAATGTGCATACTGCTTTACTTCTGCGATGTTTTAGATTTCATTTGAAAGTTTTATTTTGCATTTTACAGCACAAACCCTAATAGATATCTGTTAAACAAAGCAATGCAGTCTCACAATGAAAATAGACCTAGCATTAAAACTTCTCTGCCCTTGAAACTCACATGCATTGAAACAGCATTGAAACCCACATTCAAAGAAAATACATTTTGCCAGTGGCAGATAAAGATTAATTTTGGGCTGTTTTCAAAATCATAGGCCCCTTGAAAACAAAACATACACCTTCCTGATTGTATTACATTATATTCCTTGTACAATACAGTACAGTTGTTAGAGAGCATTTTAAATGTATTGTTTTGAACATTTTTCCAGTAAACAATGAAACAAAATGCATGTACCAATGACAAAACTGCCCAATTCAGAACATTTCCAGCATAAAAAGTCTACTCAACCTTCTACAGTCCACCAGTATCAGTAAATATGCGCAATCTCTGAAGTAGTAAAATCCACATTAAAGAAATCTGTAACTAATAAAGAGGTTGCTGCTAGCAAACAACTTTATATGTCATTGTTTCATCTACAAATAAAGTGCCTGTTGCCCTTGAAGAATAAATTGCCTATGTTACATGCATTAAAAATGATAAGCTAGTAATATCGCAATAGGGAATGGATGGCAAACTGATAACAGGTTCATAGTTACTAGGTATCTTTGCCAAAAAGGACTCCAGCATCTATCCCCTTTACAATACAGTACAGTATCAACAATGCATCTGCCTACTGTGGGAGTAGAAACCACAGAATACTGCATCAAAAGCAAGTACACTACCTGTTGTGCTATTAACAATGCAAGCAGGCTTAGCATAAGCAGCACTAAACTGTTGTTCCCCTGCAGCTCTCAACTCCTTGTAAAATCTACTTGACACTCAGCTGTATCTCTGAACTTTGCAGCACAAGAAATCTGGAAAAATCCACCATTTATTGGGGGGGGGGGGGAGCCCAAAAAACAGGGACACATTTTAAACATTGCTTATATAATGTTGGAAAGTTGATAGAATAAAATGCTGTGTTACCACCATACATTTCACTGCCACGTCTTGAACCCAGGGGACCCTGTACAAAACAGTCAGAGAAACATACCACTATGCCAAATCAGCTGTTTTGTGAAACAGAGGAAGACTGAAACTTAAATGGCTACCATTTAGTGAATTCAGTTCTCACCATAGCTGTCAACCTCTTAGCAAAAATTCACCTGAAAAAAGCCAATAATGGGGGAATACAGTTGCCAAACATTTTCAGTGAATTCAGTTCTCACCATAGCTCTCAACCTCTTAGCAAAAAACATGTGGACAGAGCCAGTAATAGCGAGAATACAGTCCCCAGACATTCAGTGAATTCAGTTCTCACCATAGCTCTCAACCTTAGCACAAAATACCTGGATGAGGCCAATAATGGGGGAATACAGTCCCAAAAATATGGGCAACTTTCAAATACCCATGTTATAAACTTAGACAATTGCTAGAATAAAAGGTTTTGTGTTACCATGTACTTTCTGAAGAACATGAAGTCTGAAATTCAAATGCCTGTTATTTTTAAACATTTGTTAACCAGGAAGCTAATCTGACTTGGAACAAAACAAAGCCAATTTTCAGCAGAGCAGGGAGAAACACTCCAGACACATCTTTGTAAGAGATGGGAGGACATGCAGACTCCACACAGAAGACACCCCAGCCAGGAATCAAACCAGAGAACCTGTAGTTGTCAGGCAACAATGCTACCAGTGCATCACTGCACTACAGACCTTTGCAAGGAAAAATGAAGATACAGAAACCACAGATTTTATGAGGAACAGAACAAATATGAGGCAAAAATCTGCAATTTTTTTACAAATAGTGGTGGGTAGGGAATTCAGGTCCTTGCCACCTGCATCCAAAGTACAGGGTTCAAGCCTGAGTATCTCTACCCACCACTATGTGTTCTCTCTAGTCACTAGTATATAGCAACTGGGTCCTTACACACACACACACACACACACACACACACACACACACACACACACACACACACACACACACACACACACACATACACACTGTAAATGTGTCCGGACCCGGAATCCACATGTCCCAATACTTAAACTCCAACCCTGCACTCGAATCCAACGCTTCCCATGAGAGCCCTTCCCTGTATCTGGATTGCAGACTCAGGCAGTCTGAATTCGCACAGATTCCTGGGCATCTGCGGGGCAGTCTGAGTGTGTCCGCGCATGCGCAGAAGTTCCGGGACTCGTAAAAATATATATTTTTCCTTTTGTTTCAAGGTGGGAGGGCTGCAGTCCTGCAGTCCTAGAGCACAAACTGCCCCTGCTTAAATTCCAAGTGAGTTAGATTTGCTATGCATATTCCCACATACTTGTCCTGCATGGATGTCTGGCAACATGCTAATTTTTTGGTGCCAGTTTGATTGCTGTTTCTCTTTGCCTCCACATGGGGGTAATCATGTTGCACAGTTCTTTAAATCCTTCCAATATAATTACTTTCTCTTCAGCCAATCAATCAACACCTGGGGTGCCAATCAAATGAAGGTAACTGGTACCATGGGTTGACACCTGATTTTCACTATCAGGCCAGGGAGGTATTATTGCTTATCTGGTGTAATATTGCAATTTGGCTACTCAATGGAAGGCTCCTGTATGTAAGCCATGTTGCTGTCTAGGTTTGATGCAAGCTTCCTCCTCAGTGTCTTCAGCAGACATACACTGGAAACTGCAAAGCATTCTCCTAGTATCCTTGTATGCTTTTCTTTCTGCTGTAATTTTCATTTTGGCTGTTCTCCATGTTATTTGAGACAAATATACTGATTAGCTCTTTGCAGCCATGCAAAGTCTATTGCTTACATGAGATAACAGCCTTACTGCCAGGCAAGTACCATATAATCTACAGTACCCTTAACCCTTGGCATCTAGCATATGTTCTGGAGCCCTTTTATTTCCTTGCATGTCATTTTCTACAGTTGACTAATTACTTCAATTCTGGTGCAGAGTCCTTTGCAACAGACTCAACCTCCACTCTTGTCACTATAACTCTGAACATCTGCTGGTGCATGTCATTTTTGTATGCTATTACACAGACTGGTTCTACAACGCAGAATGTTGGTTCCCCTTAATTACAGATGCTTTTTGTTGAATGTGATAATTCATTATCCGTGGGTTGTCATGACAAACCTTTCAATAGGTGGAGCTAAAGTAATCCCTCTATTGGGTACAGGTTGATAGCAAACCATTCTTAAGAGTTTTTAGAATTCTGTAATTTAAGTTACATCAAGATCTTTCTTTAAAGAAGCTAGATAGATATTACTAAATGTGTTTAGTCTCAGGACTTATTTTCTACAGGATAAACAAATTAATATTTTTACTAATTGTATGTGTTTTGGGGCTAATTGTTAGCCCTTGTTGTAAGTATGGACTTTTTTATGTGTGTAGATAGCTTTAAGTGATAAATTTTATTTCCTTTTGGCTTTCTGTATTACTTCTTAAACTTTGTCAGGTTCTGATCCACAATATATTGTTATTCTCTTGTGGTTCTTCCTTCTATGAAAGCAAGCAATTAACTTTTCAAATTGTTTCATTTGGGCCATTATCTCCACTCCCACAGATGTAGTCAGCTATTTTAGTACCCTGTGCCGTACCCCAATCTGGTACCCCCCCCCCTCAAAACAAAAGAAAATTCAGTTCTCACAGCAAATTCATTACCAGCTGACATTCATGAATGCCAGTATTGCACTAAAGATGCCCTTCTTACTACTTTAGGCCAGGAACGACTGCTGTTTGTACCGCAGTAGCTACGTCTTTGTCCACTCCTAACCTTCTCTCTCTCCCTCAGACCAAGAAATATCCCGCATGGCTGCCTGTATGATAATAATCTCTCACACAAAAATAAATGAACTGATTGGGTAATACGCTGGCCAATGGTCTTTAGTCATGTGGAAAAGTTCCCAAGAAAAGTATATTATGAACAGGACAGTACAGTTGTACGAGATGTTAAGAATGAAAATCAGTCCATGAATAACGATGTCTGCTGCTAACCAGCCCACCCTTCTACCTCCCCATTTCATTGTAACTATTCTATACCTACAGCATTTTAATATTCATCTTCCACATACATTTTATACATTTCATATAACTGTATGAATCACTGAAATGTTGTTTTCAGTGTTTCGCTTAACCTTATTTGAGACAAGTTTAAGTTTATTTTATAATAAATTTATCATTTTTCCACATTACATTTATTTGTCTGTATGTTTTTTATTTATTTATTACAATTGAAATCTCTAATTGCAGTATGACTCATACTGTTCTAGGACGTTTTTATGACGCTATGATGGCAGGTAAAGACTTGAAGAGGGGTTGTCTGCTTTGGTTTTAATTAGTGGGGGATGATGCTTTGTAGCAGTAACACAGTATAAATAAGTGTGGTATCCTGCAGCAGACGTCTGTATTATTTGAGAATCTACTCATGGTGACTATTTCAGAGAATTGCACTTTCATAGATTATTTTCCCTTAGTACAGTGTGCCTCAGATCTTGTTATTTACTTGAGCTAAAGTAGATGTGGGATGGCAGAATCTGTGTTCAGCATGGTTGGGTCTTCTAAACATGCACATTGCTCTCCATGCTGCAATATTATATTAAAGTACCATGACAGGATGTTCACTCTACATTCCACATTATTCCAGATGCTTCAGAGAATAGTTGTGTATGCACAGCATCTTAGCTTGGTGTTCAACAATATGTAATTGTATGATAATGTCCTATTATCATTCACCAAGAAAAGAAGAAAAGCTTGTGTGTGTGTGTGTGTGTGTGTGTGTGTGTGTGTGTGTGTGTGTGTGTGTGTGTGTCTGTGTGTGTGTGTGTGTGTGTGTGTGTGTGTGTGTGTGTGTGTGTGTGTGTGTGTGTGTGTGTGTGTGTGTTCATTGTCTCTGTAACATAAACCCCAGTTCTCACATGCCATCAATAATTACAGCTCTCTTCATTTGGCCATCTGGTAACAATAATGTAGCCATTCACAGAAATGCTTTAAATGTGATAGACAATAACATTACAAAGTCATGTATGTAGACATAATATATGCATGCTGATATGTATGTCTCATAATGTTTCTGCCATGATCTCTTACAAGAGAATTTTACATTTATCAGAGGCCACTTATGCAGTTCAAAATAATGAAACTTTAAGAAATTAAACTGGCTGTTGTCAACTTAACCCTCAAGCCCTGATCCTAGAGTGCTCTGAGCTTATCATCAAATATGAATCACTGCCAGTGCAAAATGACTTTGCCTCTCTGGATGGCATCTAAAAACAGTGGAATGCACTGGGTAAATGTTGGGATATGGACACCACATGTGGAGTTAAGTTTCCAAATTCAGAGAGCCGAATCAAAGATAGATATTTTGTTGGCAGCAAAACGGCCTATACAAGCTTATTTGCAAACACTATTCATAGAATAAAGCTGGGACTGAGTTTATGGCTCCCTCTTACACAATGCCTTTTCTCACTATGTCAAAATAAGTAATAGTCATTTAAAGTTGCCCTTGCCATTTATAAAAAATATAATTTTGCATTTTTTATTCATTCCTTGTTGATGCACCAGAGTCAGTCCTGATTCTAGTAAAATAAGAATTTCAAATGACCCTTTAAGTCTTCCCACCTGTTTCTACTTTTTGTGCAGTACCTGTGCAGAATAATTTCTGATTATGTATCTTAATTTTTTGCCAACAATATTTCATCTTTTTTTCTTACTTCAAGGAAAAATATAGTTTGTCCCTTGACCCATTGTATATATTCTTGACTTTTCTAGGTTTCACATTATGGGTAATATGCTACGTCACCTCTATTTCCATCAGGCATAATTCCAAAGTTATGCATTTCCAGATGCACTCTTCTCAGTGTTTTATACAAGAGGAGGATCACCTCTTTCTCTTCTTGGTCATATTATTAAAACTCTGCATTTTGGTATCACTGCAGTAGGTAATGTTGCATTTGATGGACAACATGAGGTATCATTCATGACTTAGAGACCTTATTGCTCCTTCCAGTTGTATCTCAACTCCAGCTTCTCACACACATAATCAATATTGTTGAGTTTCTTGTTTCATAAATATTTATTAACATGCTGTTCAAAGTACTGCATTTCTGTTTCCAAAGCTTAGCTAGTGTTTTGAACCTGGGCAACTGCCTCTACTTCACTCTCTTATGGAAACCCAATTTATGTACTCATTATTCTGATGAACTTGTGTCCCTATTTGCTCTAGCCGGGAGCTTCCATTTGTGCTTCCTACTAATCTGATAGGCCTCCATACTATCTGTAGCTATCGGTGGCCCTTCACTGGCTTTCTTCGTGATAGAAAGTTGAATGTTTGGTGAAGTTAAAAGTCTAATGTTTTTACGAGAATGCTGTGGCATTCAGTCAGTCATTTATTTACAATTACGAAGGTTCTGTGAGCATGGATAATAACTTATGTTAGGTTAGGTATATTCACAGTAAAAATAGTTTACAAAATGATGTGAGGAATTGAGATTGCCTACTTAGATGTAACAGTATGAAACATCAATGCATTTGAACACTTTAGAAAAATCATTAAACTCCATTGTCAGCCAGTCCTATGAGGAACCATTTGACAGTTGTTAAACCTCAGAAATTCACTGATGCTGTGAGAATAGCTTCTCTCATGTGACACCCCTGTGAGAATAGCATCTCTTGTGTGACACTCCTTTTCATAATTCACATGCATTATTTATAGCTGAGGAAGTACTTTAGATTCACATATGATATATACCTGAATACTGTAATGATTGTGTTCCTGTAAAGCTGAACTTAGTAACTGTTCTGCTCTACTCTCGGTATCAAGTAAAAGGAAATATTTATTCATTTTTGAGGAATCTAAGTTATTATGCTATTGTCAGTTAGGAGATCTACATCCTTATTTTCTCCATAAAGCTGGCAGCATTGTAATAAACAGGAACCTATACATACATTTTTTAATTTTATTTTTTATTTTACATTTGTTGACCGGGATAGTCCGACAGGATGCATGTCCATTTTCAGTGATGGCCCAGGGAGAAAAGCTCCAAGGGTAAGCAGATAAAGCATTACATAATACCAGCATTACATATTACAAACAGACTATTTACAGAGATTACATAAGTAAGCAAGTTAAACAAGTTCCACAGGTTAGAGTTAATCCCAAGCGTAAGTCAGGATTAAATTAAATTACACAGTAAGATGGTTAACAGATTTTTACACATTCTAGAGAGGGTTAGCCAGGCTTGATACAGTGACATAGCCAGTTAAATGACAAATGTTGTTTGAATCTAGTTTTAAATTGACCTAAGGTAGAAAGTAAGGTAATATCAGCTGGAAGAAAGTTCCAGGATCTACTTACAGAGTTTGCAAAGAGAGAGTCACCGGCTGTGTTATTAATTTTGCTAGTCTGAATTAGTAGTTTATTAGAGGATCGAAGCGGTCTAGGATTGTTATAGAGGGTGATATTATATTTACGTGCAGGAGTATTGTCCGGATTATAGAGGATTTTATAGGCCATATTCAGTTGGTTAACTGGATTGGGCTGGGTAGTTCAAGCCACCCAAGCTGGTTTAGATTGATGCAATGATGTGTCCTAAATGGCAGCCCAGTGGCAATCCTGGCAATGTGGTTGTAGCAAATTGAAAGTTTGTCAAGGGCAGTCTTGTTTAAATTCGAGAGTAGAGGGGATGCATACAGAAGAGTTGAAAGAAGGTAAGAGCGAGATATGGCAATTTTAGCTGGAGGGGTTAGGAAGACTTTTATTCTATAAAGTGACCCTAGTTTTTTATTGATGGTTTTGATAGTCTGGTTAACATGTAGGTTGAATTTTAGATTATTATCTATGCTGACACCTAATAGTTTTGTAGAGGGGTCAGTGGAGATTATTGTGCCATCATTTGAATTTATGGTAAAGGTGAAAGCGGTAGACCTACGTGTTGGTGAAAATAACAGCATTTTAGTTTTTTGGGGATTTAGGATCAGACGATGTTCAGAAAGCCAGTTTTCTATTGTATTAAAGGTGGTCTGGGTAGCTGACCATAACTCTATTGGAGATGTGGCCGAGCAAATCAGAGTAGAGTCATCAGCATATTGGATACAGCTGACTTTTGGGATGACAGTATAAAGGTCATTAATGAAGATGGAGAACAGCAAGGGCCTTTGTATAGAGCCTTTTGGTACTCCAAGGGTGTTAGGTAGAAGGTTAGAGAGTTTGTTCTGCCAGAGGACAGCCTGCTGTCGACCATTCAGGTAGGATTAAAACCATTGAAGGGCTCTATTATCTAGACAGAATGTTTGCAGGGTGTGGATTAAAAGTTGGTGATCAACCATATCAAATGCCTTGGAAAGATCCAAGAAGAGGGCTGAGGATATATAATTATTGTTGTGATTATGGTTAATGGTGTTGGTATGAAGTAGTGCTGTGATGAGGACGGAAGCCATGCTGAGTGTCTGCCATAAGGTGATTCTGGATTAGGTGGTGCATAAGTTGTCTATGAATACATTTTTCCATAATCTTTGCAAGTGGAGAGAGTATAGCTATTGGCCTATAGTTGGAGAATTCAGTAGAGCTTCCTCCTTTGTGAAGTGGGATTACATAGGATATTTTCCAGATGGTGGGAATTTTAGCTTCTACTATGGTTCGATTGATTAGTATTGAGACGGGGTAAGCAATAGCATCAGCTGATTTTTGTAGGTATTCAGCAGAGAGTTGATCAGCAGAAAGTGTAGTGGGTATTAATTTTTTGATCAAGGTATGGATAAGTGAGGTGGTGACTGGTTGGAAGCTGAATGTGAGTAGGTTTCTAGGGGTGCTACTTTCAGGACCAGGGCAGCTAGGAGGTAGTTGGCTAGCTAGGGCTTGAATTGTCTCAGTAAAGAATTGGCTAAAACTGTCAGAAACATCTTCAGGGGTTTTATCAATAGTAGCAGCAGGGATTGGGGTTGAAGTTTGTCCAGGATGTAGTAGATTATTTAAACCTGCCCAAAACTTGAGGGTTATTTTGATTCACTGTCTAAATTACAGTAGTATTGTTTTTTGTCTTGTAAAATGGATTTTTTAGTTTCGTTCCTGGATTGCCTGTATTTAATGTGATCTTGGAGGTCTTTAGAAGAATGCCATAAAGCCCATGCTTTGTTTCTAAGGGTAATTTTGAGTTTAGACTCTTTAGAAAGCCATGACGCAGTTTTTGCCTATGTTCTCTTTGAACGAATAGGTGCATGCAAATCAAGGATCTCAAGGAATTTGTTGTTAAACTATGCTACTGCTTCCTCTAAGGGGAGGTGTTTTAGAATAGACCAGTTACACAAGTTTAGTTCTTGTTTGAATTTAGCAGGGTCAAAGTTTATATTGTTTCTAACCGTTCTGAGTAAGGGTTGTTGGGAATTAATGGCTTTGTGCTTAATTACATATGTGAGAAGGTGATCGCTTAGGCCATTAGGGAGGGTATCAGAGGTGTACAGTTGGGGGTGACTATTTATGAGTACCCAGACAAGTATGCTTTCTTTTTGGTTGGGTTTACCTATCCTGGTAGGGGTGGATATGATTTGTGTAAATGCGTGCAGGTTAATATGGGTGGTTGGGGATTCTGAGGAACAGATGCCCCAGTCTATGTTAAATTCTCCAAGTAGTAGGGTTTCTTGGAGGTAGTGACATGATAGCCAGTGCAGGATATCTTCAAGTGTAAATATATTGTTACCTGGGGGTATGTACATACAGATGATATTAATGCATTTATTTTTATTAAGTTGCAATCTGGTGGCAAGAATTTCTGAGTTATTAATCAGATGTGGTTGTATTACATCTATGGTGACATTCAACTCAGATTTATAGAGTACAACTACCCCATCCCCCTTCCTCGAAGCACGATCCAGCCTGTGTATGTTGTACCCAGGTGGTAAACTTCATTGTCTGTTTTGTTAGGTTTTAACCAGGTGTCCGATAAACAGAGAATGTCAGGGGAGTGGACATCCAGAAGTGCATGCAATTCATGTACCTTGTTATTAATGCTTCTAATATTGAGATGACAGGATAGGAGAAAGTAAGTTGGCCTATTAATTGTAGGTTTGTAGCTGAGATTGCAAGTAGAGGGGGTATGTGTATCTGAAGTGGGTGGGCCAGGGTTGGGGAGAATATCACCACCAAGTATTAGGCTAAGTCTATACTTGGTGATGAACTTCAGGAATTTGTTTATTAGTTTGTGGTAGTGTTTGGATCTAGAACTAATGTGCCTGGGGTTGAGATGTTGATAGACTGAACAAGATGTTGGATAGGACCTGGTACTGTAAGTATGGTTGAAGATGGGAGGATTTACAGCTGGGGTGATAGTATGGCCTTTCGGGACCTGAAATCCCATGAGAAACTGGTTTTCATACAAGGTAAGGAGGTATGGTGCAAACAAGAGGGGTAGTAAAGAGGAGTATATCATTATCTGTGACTCAGCTAGTGAGTTAAGGAACTATTTTACCTCGTGATGCAACACCAGAAGATAAAGTGGTGAGGTAAAGGTACTGGAAGGGGGATGGAAGAATACCAGATGAAAGCTAATAGGTGCTATTAAAATGTAGGTAGAAGAATGAGGGTGGGAGGAATTATCCCAAATCAAAGCAGATAGGATCTAGAAAGTGGGAGAGTGGCTATAGTACTACAAACTTAGAGGTACTGGGGGCTGGAGCAAATTGGGGGCAGGGAGGGGAGCGAAGAGAGCCCGAACACAGCGAGGGCGAACGTAGCGGGACTATTGCAGTTTACAAGGTTTCCTAAGGTGTCCTACAACTGTAAGGTAAGTATTATAGCTCTTAATGTAAGAGTCAGTTTACTTAAGTTACAGGGGAAGGAGGCAAACACTCAAGTAGAAAAAGAGCCCTATGGCTGACCAAAATGGTGACCTTCGTAATTGCACAGCACTGTAAGTGAAAGCTTAACAAATTCTTTTTATGTGCTGCTTACTCTGCTTAAATGCTGAGAGAAACTGATTGCAGTCCTGTAGACTCCGTTTTGTGGGGAACTATAGAGTTCAACTAGGAAAAGAGAAAAGCAGAGATTCTAGGGTAAGCATGAAGGCAACAACAGGCAGTTATTTTATAATAATACATTCAGAAAGGTTTGAGGGTGAGGTGGTAAAGTAGCACACTTCAGAATGAACTAAGATTTATAGCTAAGAAACCTAAGCAAGAGAGCAATGCAGTAAATAAACACTTGCCAGATTTTAAAGATATACCAGAAAAACTAAATCAATTGTACAACTTGAAAATTGCCAGTAAAAGCACTTCAGGTATAGCTAGCCCAAGTTATTCAATTCATAAAAGCACTTCTTCAATGTGTGCGTGCAATTTAAATATTAAAAACACATGCAGCAAGAAGGAGCACTGAGTATACACTTTCTCTAGGTACAGTTTCAGTTTAAACACAAATATTACCATAGAAATTCAGTAAAGTCACTAGCTACTTATAAAGCTTCTGCAATAAAATAGAGCAGTCTGTGCAGAATCAGAATTTAGCAGCAGGTCATTCAGTTACACAAAAAAAAGTAAAAGATCCATACAGTAAAGAAACTTACACTGAGTCACACCAGGTCAGCCATGAGGGGGAAGATAGAGGGAAATCCTAAGTACCTAGATTTGAAAGTTATGCCTGCACTGAATTGTAGCAGTTTAACCTGTTTGAGGAAAGAGGGGGGTGGAGGAAAAGAAAAGGCAGCAGGAGTGGTTACAAGGAATACCCTGATTGACTCAAGACACCACACCAGAGGTAAGTTGAATGTAAGGGCCTAAAATCTGCACTCAGCACTATTGCACTCAGTACTTTAATTTTAATGTTACTTGCACTCAGCACTGTAATTTTACTCATGTTTAGCAGGAAAGACAGACCAACAGTATACAGTTTTCAGAATTTTTACAAGGGTTACTTGTTTAAATGTCAGGCTATTGCAGTTTACAAGGTTTCCTAAGATGTCCTAAAGCTATAAGGTAAATATTATAGTTCTTAATGTAAGAGTCAGTTTACTTAAGTTACAGGGGAAGGAGGCAAACACTCAAGTAGAAAAAGAGCCCTATGGCTGACCAAAATAGTGACCTGCTTAATTACACAGCACTGTAAGTGAAAGCTTAACAAATGCTTTTTGGGTGCAACCTACTCTACTTAAATGCTGAGAGAAACTGATTGCAGTCCTGTAGACTCTATTTTGTGGGGAACTGTAAAGTTCAATCTGCTTAAATGCTGAGAGAAACTGATTGCAGTCCTGTAGACTCCATTTTGTGGGGAACTGTAGAGTTCAATCTGCTTAAATGCTGAGAGAAAATGATTGCAGTCCTGTAGACTCCGTTTTGTGGGAAACTGTAGAGTTCAATCTGCTTAAATGCTGAGAGAAACTGATTGCAGTCCTGTAGACTCCATTTTGTGGTGAACTGTAGACTTCAATCTGCTTAAATGCTGAGAGAAACTGATTGCAGTCCTATAGACTCCATTTTGTGGGGAACTGTAGAGTTCAATCTGCTTAAATGCTGAGAGAAACTGATTGCAGTCCTGTAGACTCCATTTTGTGGGGAACTGTAGAGTTCAATCTGCTTAAATTCTGAAAGAAACTGATTGCAGTCCTGTAGACTCCGTTTTGTGGGAAACTGTAGCGTTCAATCTGCTTAAATGCTGAGAGAAACTGATTGCAGTCCTGTAGACTCCATTTTGTGGGGAACTGTAGAGTTCAATCTGCTTAAATGCTGAGAGAAACTGATTGCAGTCCTGTAGACTCCATTTTGTGGGGAACTGTAAAGTTCAATCTGTTTAAATGCTGAGAGAAACTGATTGCAGTCCTGTAGACTCCGTTTTGTGGGGAACTGTAGAGTTCAATCTGCTTAAATGCTGAGAGAAACTGATTGCAGTCCTGTAGACTCCATTTTGTGGGGAACTGCAGAGTTCAATCTGCTTAAATGCTGAGAGAACCTGATTGCAGTCCTGTAGACTCCGTTTTGTGGGGAACTGTAGAGTTCAATCTGCTTAAATGCCAAGAGAAACTGATTGCAGTCCTGCAGACTCCATTTTGTGGGGAACTGTAGAGTTCAAACTGTCACACCAGGTCAGCCAAGGGGGGACGAGAGAGGGAAATCTGCTCCTTGCCTTCCTTGGACACATCCAGAGCCACTACAATGGGGAGTGGGGTGCAACAAGTATGTCACAATTTGAAATGTCTCTGGGTGACGGTGATGGCTCTGATACTCATACCTCTCAACTTCAGAGCAAGAAATCTGGACAAAGCCATACATAGAACTAGAAGTGGGACACAGGCCTACAAATAAGGACAGTTTTTAAATATTGCCCTTATAAATTTAGATAATAGAACAGTAGTAGGTCTTGCATTAGTATGAATTGTACTAAAGGGTATGAAATCCAAAACTCAAATGTCTGCCATTATTTTCTAACTTCAATCATTAATGACTTGCCACTAATTTGCCAGAAAACCACAATTTTATGAAAAACAGACCAAAAATGTTATGCAAAAATATAAAGTTGCCACACAATACACCTGGGAACCTGTCAAAGAAGGGACACATTTTTAATATTAACACTCTTAACTTGAGCAGCTAATAAAATAAGAGCATCTACATGCATTTCTGAAATAAAAGTAATCTATAACTCTGATCATTACAGTTATATATAATTATAAACCCTCCACGTTTTCTTCCAAAATTGCCATTTTGAGAAGGGATTGTTAGGGGAGAGTATCATTTTGAGTCAAAATTGGGGATAATTGAGAGGTTTGGATATTCCTAATTCTACAAAGCGATTTGCACATACCTCTCAACCTCTTAATGCAGGAGGTTTGGACAAGGCCAAATATATTGGAAGAACATATAAACACTACAAAAAATTGCTCTTGTATAAACTTAAGACAGTTGATAAAATAACAGGTCTTGCTTTAGCATGCATTTTTCTGAAGGTTATGACGTCTGAAACTCAATGTCTGTCATTTAGTGACTTCAATCCTAAATGATTTGCTAGAAAACCACAAATTTTATGAGGAACAAACCAAAAATAAGAAGCAAATATCTATTCATTCTGCACAAATATGGACAACTGAGAGGTATAGTTCAACTGGGGCTGTCTGAGTTTGCTACCCTCCCCCCCCTCACAAAATCATGGTCAAATGGAGCCTCCCCCCTGCAACCATTCCAATATTCCATTCCTTGGTTATTTTGCCCCATTTACCATAAACACTGTAATGTGCATACTGCTTTACTTCTGCAATGATTTAAATTTCATTTGAAAGTTTTATTTTGCATTTTACAGCACAAAACCTAATAGATATCTGTTAAACATAGCAATGCAGTCTCACAATGAAAATAGACCTAGCATTAAAACATCTCTGCCCTTGAAACTCACATGCATTGAAACAGCATTGAAACCCACATTCAAAGGAAATACATTTTGCCAGTGGCAGATAAAGATTAACTTTGGGCTGTTTTCAAAATCATAGGCCCCTTGAACACAAAACGTACACATGCTCTTTGATACACCTTCCTAATTGTATTACATTATATTCCTTGTACAATACAGTACAATCATTAGTGGGCATTTTAAATGTATTGTTTTGAACATTTTTCCAGTAAACAATGAAACAAAATGCATGCACCAATGACAAAACTGCCCAATTCAGAACATTTCCATCATAAAAAGTCTACTCAACCTTCTACAGTCCACCAGTATCAGTAAATATGCACAATCTCTGAAGTAGTAAAATCCACATTAAATAAATCTGTAACTAATAAAGAGGTTGCTGCTAGCAAACAACTTTATATGTCATTGTTTCATCTACCAATAAAGTGCCTGTTGCCCTTGAAGAATAAATTGCCTGTGTTGCATGCACTAAAAAAATGATAAGCTATTAATATCGCAATAGGGAATGGATGGCAAACTGATAACAGGTTCATAGTTACTAGGTATCTTTGCCAAAAAGGACTGCAGCATCCACCCCCTTTATAATACAGTACAGTATCAGCAATGCATCTACCTACTGTGGGAGTAGAAACCACAACCTTCTGCATCAAAAGCAAGTACACTACCTGTTGTGTCGTTAACAATGCAAGCAGACTTAGCCTTAGCAGCACTAAACTTTTGTTCCCCTGCAGCTCTCAGCAACTTGTAAAATCTACTTGACACTCAGCTGTATCTTTGAACTTTGCAGCACAAGAAATCTGGAAAAAGCCAACATTTATTGGGGGGGGGACAAAAGCCCCAAAACCTAGGACACATTTTAAACATTGCTTGTATAATGTTGGAAAGTTGCTAGAATAAAATGCTGTGTTGCCACCATACATTTCACTGCCACGTCTTGAACCCAGGGAACCCTGTACAAAACAGTCAGAGAAACATACCACTATGCCAAATCAGCTGTTTTGAGAAACAGTGGAAGACTGAAACTTAAATGGCTACCATTTAGTGAATTCAGTTCTCACCATAGCTATCAACCTCATAGCAAAAATTCACATGAAAAAAGCCAATAATGGGGGAATACAGCTGCCAAACATATTCAGTGAATTCAGTTCTCACCATAGCTCTCAACCTCTTAGCAAAAAACATGTGGACAAAGCCAGTAATGGCGGGAATACAGCCCCCAAACATTCAGTGAATTCAATTCTCACCATAGCTCTCAACCTTAGCACAAAATACCTGGACAAGGCCAATAATGGGGGAATACAGTCTCAAGAATATGGGCAACTTTCAAATATCCATGTTATAAACTTAGACAATTGCTAGAATAAAAGGTTTTGTGTTACCATATACTTTCTGAAGAACATGAAGTCTTAAATTCAAATGCCTGTTATTTTTAAACATTTGTTAACCAGGGAGCTAATCTGACTTGGAACAAAACAAAGCCAATTTTCAGCAGAGCATAGAGAAACACTCCAGACACATATTTGTAAGAGATGGGAGGACATGCAGACTCCACACAGAAGGCACCCCAGCCAAGAATCAAACCAGAGAACATGTAGCTGTCCGGCAATAATGCTACCAGTGCATCACTGCACTACAGACCTTTGCAAGGAAAAATGAAGATACAGAAAACACAGATTTTATGAGGAACAGAACAAATATGAGGCAAAAATCTGCAATTTGTTTTACAAATAGTGGTGGGTAGGGAATTCAGGTCCTTGCCACCTGCATCCAAAGTACAGGGTTCAAGACTGAGTATCTCTACCCACCACTATGTGTTCTCTCTAGTCACTAGTATATAGCAACTGGGTCCTTACACACACACACACACACACACACACACACACACACACACACACACACACACACACACACACACACTGTAAATGTGTCCAGACCCGGAATCCATATGTCCCAATACTTAAACTCCAACCCTGCACTCGAATCCAATGCTTCCCATGGGAGCCCTTCCCTGTATCCGGACTGCTGACTCAGGCAGTCTGAGTTCGCACAGATTCCTGGGCATCTGCGGGGCAGTCTGAGTGTATCTGCGCATGTGCGGAAGTTCCGGGACTCGTAAAAATATATATTTTTTCCTTTTGTTTCTAGGTGGGAGGGCTGCAGTCCTGCAGTCCTATAGCACGAGCTGCCCCTGCTTAAATTCCAAGTCAGTTAGATTTGTTATGCATATTCCCACGTACCTGTCCTGCATGGATGTCTGGCAACATGCTAATTTTTGGTGCCAGTTTGATTGCTGTTTCTCTTCGCCTCCACATGGTGGTAATCATGTTGCACAGTTCTTTAAATCCTTCTAATATAATTACTTTCTCTTCAGCCAATCAGTCAACACCTAGGGTGCCAATCAAATGAAGGTAACTGGTACCATGGGTTGACACCTGCTTTTCACTATCAGGCCAGGGAGGTATTATTGCTTATCTGGTGTAATACGGCTACTCAATGGAAGGCTCCTGTATGTAAGCCATGTTGCTGTCTAGGTTGAATGCAAGCTTCCTCCTCAGTGTCTTCAGCAAACATACACTGGAAACTGCAAAGCATTCTCCTAGTATCCTTGTATGTTTTTCTTTCTGCTGTAATTTTCATTTTGGCTGTTCTCCATGTTATTAGAGACAAATTTACCTATTAGCCCTTTGCAGCCATGCAAAGTCTATTGCTTACATGAGATAACACCCTTACTGCCAGGCAAGTACCATATAATCTACAGTACCCTTAACCCTTGGCATCTAGCATATGTTCTGGAGCCCTTTTATTTCCTTGCATGTCATTTTCTACAGTTGACTAATTACTTCAATTCTGGTGCAGAGTACTTTGCGCCAGACTCAACCTCCACTCTTGTCACTATAACTCTGAACATCTGCTGGTGCGTGTCATTTTTGTATGTTATTACACAGACTGGTTCTACAACACAGAATGTTGGTTCCCCTTAATTATAGATGCTTTTTGTTGAATGTCATAATTCCTTATCCTTGGGTTCTACTTGTCATGATAAATCTTTCAATAGGTGGAGCTAAAGTAATCCCTCTACTGGGTACAAATTGATAGCAAACCATTCTTAAGAGTTTTTAGAATTCTGCAATTTAAGTTACATCAAGATCTTTCTTTGAAGTAGCTAGATAGATATTACTAAATGTGTTTAGTCTCAAGACTTATTTTCTACAGGATAAACAAATTAATATTTTTACTAATTGTATGTGTTTTGCTGTCAGCACAATAAACCACTCCCATGCCTGATAAAAAGTATATATATATTTAGAAAGCTTGTGAGGAAATTATTACTCTATTTTTGTTTTACTTGGATCGCTTGTCTGTGTACTTAATAAAGGATTTTCGACTGGAAAGAGACTGCCTGCCTTGCTTGGATTACTTTCGAATACTTAGTAATGCTGTAGAATTATATATTTTCTATTATTACTTTTTGACTTGACGAGTTTACATTCACTACTTCTACTACTATTGTCTGATCTGATTATATACAGTGATTAACTAGAAATATATGGACTGAAAAATCTTCCACACAGAGAAGTTTCTTACACTGTTTTGTTTTTATACCCACTACACTTTAGTGGGTTGTTTTGAGACTTCGGGGATACAATGGAGATTACTTGTATAATGTCCTATTATCATTCACCAAGAAAAGAAGAAAAGCTTGTGTGTGTGTGTGTGTGTGTGTGTGTGTGTGTGTGTGTGTGTGTGTGTGTGTGTGTGTGTGTGTGTGTGTGTGTGTGTTCATTCTCTGTAACATAAACCCCAGTTCACACATGCCATCAATAATTACACCTCTCTTCATTTGGCCATCTGGTAACAATAATGTAGCCATTCACAGAAATGCTTTAAATGTGATAGACAATAACATTACAAAGTCATGTATGTAGACATAATATATGCATGCTGATATGTATGTCTCATAATGTTTCTGCCATGACCTCTTACAAGAGAATTTTACATTTATCAGAGGCCACTTATGCAGTTCAAAATAATGAAACTTTAAGAAATTAAACTGGCTGTAGTCCACTTAACCCTCAAGCCCTGATCCTAGAGTGCTCTGAGCTTATCATCAAATATGAATCACTGCCAATGCAGAATGACTTTGCCTCTCTGGATGGCATCTAAAAACAGTGGAATGCACTGGGGAAATGTTGGGATATGAACACCACATGTGAAGTTATGCTTCCAAATTCAGAGAGCCGATCAAAGATAGATATTTTGTTGGCAGCAAAACGGCCTATACAAGCTTATTTGCAAATACTATTCATCGAATAAAGCTGGGACTGAGTTTACGGCTCCCTATTAATGCCTTTTCGCACTATGTCAAAATAAGTACTAGTCATTTAAAGTTGCCCTTGCCATTTATAAAAAATATAATTTTGCATTTTTTATTCATTCCTTGTTGATGCACCAGAGTCAGTCCTGGTTCTAGTAAAATAAGAATTTCAAATGACCCTTTTAAGTCTTCCCACCTGTTTCTACTTTTTTGTGCAGTACCTGTGCAGAATAATTTCTGATTATGTATCTTAATTTTTTGCCAACAATATTTTAGCTTTTTTTCTTACTTCAGGTAAAAATATAATTTGTCCCTTGACCCATTGTATATATTATTAACATTTCTAGGTTTCACATTATGGGTAATATGCTACGTCACCTCTATTTCCATCAGGCATAATTCCAAAGTTATGCATTTCCAGATGCACTCTTCTCAGTGTTTTATACAAGAGGATGATCACCTCTTTCTCTTCTTGGTCATATTATTAAAACTCTGTATTTTGGTATCACTGCAGTAGGTAATGTTGCATTTGATGGACAACATGAGGTATCATTCATGACTTACAGACCTTATTGCTCCTTCAGTTGTATCTCAACTCCAGCTTCTCACACACATACTCAATCAATATTGTTGAGTTTCTTATTTCATAAATATTTATTAATATGCTGTTCAAAGTACTGTATTTCTGTTTCCAAAGCTTAGCCAGTGTTTTGAACCCGGGCAACTGCCTCTACTTCACTCTCTTATGGCAACCCAATTTATGTACTCATTATTCTGATGAACTTGTGCCCCTATCTGCTCTAGCAGGGAGCTTCCATTTGTGCTGTCCTGCACTTAACTTCCTACTAATCTCATAGGCCTCCATACTATCTGTAGCTGTTGGTGGCCCTTCACTGGCTTTCTTCGTGATAGAAAGTTGAATGTTTGGTGAAGTTAAAAGTCTAATGTTTTTACGAGAATGCTGTGGCATTCCGTCAGCCATTTATTTACAATTACGAAGGGTCTGTGAGCATGGATAATAACTTATGATAGGTTAGGTATATTCACAGTAAAAATAGTTCACAAAATGATGTGTGGAATTGAGATTGCCTACTTAGATGTAACAGTATGAAACATCAATGCATTTGAACACTTTAGAAAAATCATTAAACTCCATTGGCAGCCAGTCCTATGAGGAACCATTTGACAGTTGTTAAACCTCAGAAATTCACTGATGCTGTGAGAATAGCTTCTCTCATGTGACACCCCTGTGAGAATAGCTTCTCTTGTGTGACACTCCTTTTCATAATTCACATGCATTATTTATAGCTGAGGAAGTACTTTAGATCCACATATGATATATATCTGAATACTGTAATGATTGCGTTCCTGTAAAGCTGAACTTAGTAACTGTTCTTGTCTACTCTCGGTATCGGGTAAAAGGAAATATTTATTCATTTTTGAGGAATCTAAGTTATTATGCTATTGTCACTTAGGAGATCTACATCCTTATTTTCTCCATAAATCTGGCAGCATTGTAATAAACAGGAACCTGTACATACATTTTTTAATTTTATTTTTTATTTTACATTTGTTGACCGGGATAGTCCGACTGGATGCATGTCCATTTTCACTGATGGCCCAGGGAGAAAAGCTGCAAGGGTAAGCAGATACAGCATTACATATTACAAACAGCCTATTTACAGAGATTACATAAGTAAGCAAGTTAAACAATTTCCACAGGTTAGAGTTAATCCCGAGTGTAAATCAGGATTAAATTAAATTACACAGTAAGATGGTTAACAAATTTTTACGCATTCTAGAGAGAGAGTTACCCAGGCTTAATACGGTGACATAGACAGTTAAGTGACAAATGTTGTTTGAGTCTAGTTTTAAATTGACCTAAGGTAGAATGTAAGGTAATATCAGCTGGAAGAAAGTTCCAGGATCTACTTACAGAGTTTGCAAAGAGAGAGTCACCGGCTGTGTTATTAATTTTGCTAGTCTGAATTAGTAGTTTGTTAGAGGATTGAAGCGGTGTAGGATTGTTATAGGGGGTGATAATATATATAAGTGCAGGAGTATTGTCCGGATTATAGAGGATTTTATAGGCCATATTCAATTGGTTATACTGGATTGGGCTGGGTAGTTCAAGCCACCCAGACTGGTTTAGATTGATGCAATGATGTGTCCTAAATGGCAGCTCAGTGGCAAACCTGGCAATGTGGTTGTAGCAAATTGAGAGTTTGTTAAGGACAGTCTTGTTTAAATTTGAGAGTAGAGGGGATGCATACAGAAGAGTTGAAAGAAGGTGAGAGCGAGATATGGCAATTTTAGCTGGAGGGGTTAGGAAGACTTTTATTCTATAAAGTGACCCTAGTTTTTTATTGATGGTTTTGATAGTTTGGTTAACATGTAGGTCGAATTTTAGATTATTATCTATGCTGACACCTAATAGTTTTGTAGAGGGGTCAGGGGAGATTATTGTGCCATTATTTGAATTTATGGTAAAGGTGAAAGCAGTACACCTATGTGTTGGTGAAAATAACAGCATTTTAGTTTTTTTGGGATTTAGGATCAAACGATGTTCAGAAAGCCAGTTTTCTATTGTATTAAAGGTGGTCTGGGTAGCTGACCATAACTCTATTGGAGATGTGGCCGAGCAAATCAGAGTAGAGTCATCAGCATATTGGATACAGCTGACTTTTGGGATGACAGTATAATGGTCGTTAATGAAGATGGAGAACAGCAAGGGCCTTGGTATAGAGCCTTTTGGTACTCCAAGGGTGTTAGGTTGAAGGTTAGAGAGTTTGTTCTGCCAGAGGACAGCCTGCTGTCGACCATTCTGGTAGGATTGAAACCACTGAAGCACTCTAGTATCTAGGCAGAATGTTTGCAGGGTGTGGATTAAAAGTTGGTGATCAACCATATCGAATGCCTTGGAAAGATTCAAGAAGAGGGCTGAGGATATATAATTATTGTTGTGATTATGGTTTATGGTGTTGGTAAAGGCTAGGAGGGCTGAAGTAGTACTGTGATGAGGACAGGAGCCATGCTGAGTGTCTGCCATAAGGTGATTCTGGATTAGGTGGTGCATGAGTTGTCTATGAATACATTTTTCCATAATCTTTGCAAGTGGAGAGAGTATAGCTATTGGCCTATAATTGGAGAATTCAGTAGAGCTTCCTCCTTTGTGAAGTGGGATTACATAGGATATTTTCCAGATGGTGGGAATTTTAGCTTCTACTATGGTTCGATTGATTAGTATTGAGACAGGGTAAGCAATAGCATCAGCTGATTTTTGTAGATACTCAGCAGAGAGTTGATCAGCAGAGAGTGTAGTGGGTATTAATTTTTTGGTCAAGGTATGGATAATTGAAGTGGTGACTGGTTGGAAGCTGAATGCGAGTAAGTTTCTAGGGGTGCTACTTTCAGGACCAGGGGAGCTAGGAAGTAGTTGGCTAGCTAGGGCATGAATTGTCTCAGTAAAGAATCGGTTAAAACTGTCAGAAACATCTTCAGGGGTTTTATCAATAGTAACAGCAGGGATTGGGGTTGAAGTTTGTCCAGGATGTAGTAGATTATTTAAACCTGCCCAAAACTTGAGGGTTATTTTGATTTACTGTCTAAATTACTGTAGTATTGTTTTTTGTCTTGTAAAATGGATTTTTTAGTTTCGTTCCTGGATTGCCTGTATTTCATGTGATCTTGGAGGTCTTTAGAAGAACACCATAAAGCCCATGCTTTGTTTCTAAGGGTAATTTTGAGTTTAGACTCTTTAAAAAGCCATGGCACAGTTTTTGCCTATGTTCTCTTTGAACGAACAGGTGCATGCAAATCAAGGATCTCAAGGAATTTGTTGTTAAAGTATGCTACTGCTCCCTCTAAGGGGCGGTGTTTTAGAATAGACCAATTACATGAGTTTAGTTCTTGGAATTTGGCAGGGTCAAAGTTTATATTATTTCTAAACTTTCTGAGTAAGGGTTTTTGGGAATTAATGGCTTTGTGCTTAATTACATATGTGAGAAGGTGATCGCTTAGGCCATCAGGGAGGGTACCAGAGGTGTACAGTTGGGGGTGACTATTTATGAGTACCCAGTCAAGTATGCTTTCTTTTTGGTTGGGTTTACCTATCCTGGTAGGGGTGGATATGATTTGTATAAATGCATGCAGGTTAATATGAGTGGTTGGGGATTCTGAGGAACAGGTGCCCCAGTCTAAGTTAAAGTCTCCAAGTAGTAGGGTTTCTTGGAGGTAGTGTCATGATAGCCAGTGCAGGATATCATCTAGTGTAGATATATTGTTACCTGGGGGTATGTACATACAGATGATATTAATGCATTTATTTTTATTAAGTTGCAATTTGGTGGAAAGAATCTCCGAGTTATTAATCAGAGGTGGTTGTATTACATCTATGGTGACATTCAACTCAGATTTATAGAGTACAACTACCCAATCCCCCTTCCTCGAAGCATGATCCAGCCTGTGTATGTTGTACCCAGGTGGTAACACTTCATTGTCTGTAGTGTTAGGTTTTAACCAGGTGTCCGATAAACAGAGAATGTCAGGGGAGTGGACATCCAGAAGTGCATGCAATTCATGTACCTTGTTATTAATGCTTCTAACATTGAGATGACAGTATAGGAGAGAGTTAGCTGGCCTATTAATTGTAGATTTGTAGCTGAGATTGTAAGTAGATGGGGTATGTGTATCTGAAGTGGGTGGGTGAGGGTTGGGGTGAATATCACCACCAAGTATTAGGCTAAGTCTATACTTGGTGATGAACTTCAGGAATGTGTTTATTAGTTTGTGGTAGTGTTTGGATCTAGAGCTAATGTGCCTGGGGTTGAGATGTTGATAGACTGAACAAGATGTTGGATAAGACCTGGTACTGTAAGTATGGTTGAAGGTGAGAGGATTTACAGCTGGGGTGATAGTATGGCCTTTCAGGACCTGAAATCCCATGAGAAACTGTTTTTTATACAAGGTAAGGAGGTATGGTGTGAACAAGAGGGATAGTAAAGAGGAGTATATCATTATCGGTGATTCAGCTACTGAGTTATGGAACTATTTTACCTGGTGATGCAACACCAGAAGATAGAGTGGTGAGGTAAAGGTACTGGAAGGGGGATGGGAGAATGCCAGATGAAAGCTAATAGGTGCTATTGAAATGTAGGTAGAAGAATGGGGATGGGAGGAATTATCCCAGATGAAAGTAGATAGGATCTGGAAAGTGGGGAAGTGGCTATAGTACTACAAATTTAGAGGTACTGGGGGTGCGAGGAAATTAGGGGCAGGAAGGGGAGCGAAGAGAGCCCGAGCACAGCGAGGGTGAATGTAGCTGGGCTATTGCAGTTTACATGGTTTCCTAAGGTGTCCTACAACTGTAAGATAAGTATTATAGCTCTTAATGTAAGAGTCAGTTTACTTAAGTTACAGGGGAAGGAGGCAAACACTCAAGTAGAAAAAGAGCCCTATGGCTGACCAAAATGGTGACCTGCTTAATTGCACAGCACTGTAAGTGAAAGCTTAACAAATGCTTTTTGTGTACTACTTACTCTGCTTAAATGCTGAGAGAAACTGATTGCAGTCCTGTAGACTCCGTTTTGTGGGGAACTGTAGAGTTCAACTAGGAAAAGAGAAAAGCAGAGATTCTAGGGTAAGCATGAAGGCAACAACAGGCAGTTATTTTATAATAATACATTCAGAAAGGTTTGAGGGTGAGGTGGTAAAGTAGCACACTTCAGAATGAACTAAGATTTATAGCTAAGAAACCTAAGCAAGAGAGCAATGCAGTAAATAAACACTTGCCAGATTATAAAGATATACCAGAAAAACTAAATCAATTGTACAACTGGAAAATTGCCAGTAAAAGCACTTCAGGTATAGCTAGCCCAAGTTATTCAATTCATAAAAGCACTTCTTCAATGTGTGTGTGCAATTTAAACATTAAAAACACATGCAGCAAGAAGGAGCTCTGAGTGTACACTTTCTCTAGGTACAGTTTCAGTTTAAACACAAATATTACCACAGAAATTCAGTAAAGTCACTAGCTACATATAGAGCCTCTGCAATAAAATAGAGCAGTCTGTGCAGAATCAGAATTTAGCAGCAGGTCATTCAGTTACATGAAAAAACAGTAAAAGATCCATACAATGAAGAAACTTACACTGAGTCACATCAGGTCAGCCAAGGGGGGGGGGGGGGGAGATAGAGGGAAATCCTAAGCACCTAGATTTGAAAATTATGCCTGTACTGAATTGTAGCAGTTTAACCTGTTTAAGGAAAGAGGGGGGTGGGGGAAAAGAGAAGGCAGTAGGAGTGGTTACAGGGAATACCCTGATTGACTCAAGACACCACACCAGAGGTAAGTTGAATGTAAGGGCCTAAAATCTGCACTCAGCACTATAATGTTATTTGCACTCAGTACTTTAATTTTAATGTTACTTGCATTCAGCACTGTAATTTTACTTATGTTTAGCAGGAAAGACAGACCAACAGTATACAATTTTGGGAATTTTTCAAGGGTTACTTGTTCAAAGGTCAGGGTATTGCAGTTTACAAGGTTTTCTAAGGTGCCCTAAAGCTATAAGGTAAGTATTATAGTTCTTAATGTAAGAGTCAGTTTACTTAAGTTACAGGGGAAGGAGGCAAACACTCAAGTAGAAAAAGAGCCCTATGGCTGACCAAAATGGTGACCTGCTTAATTACACAGCACTGTAAGTGAAAGCTTAACAAATGATTTTTGTGTGCAACCCACTCTACTTAAATGCTGAGAGAAACTGATTGCAGTCCTGTAGACTCCATTTTGTGGGGAACTGTGGAGTTCAATCTGCTTAAATGCTAAGAGAAACTGATTGCAGTCCTGTAGACTCCATTTTGTGGGGAACTGTAGAGTTCAATCTGCTTAAATGCTGAGAGAAACTGATTGCAGTCCTGTAGACTCTGTTTTGTGGGGAACTGTAGAGTTCAATCTACTTAAATGCTGAAGGAAACTGATTGCAGTCCTGTAGACTCCGTTTTGTGGGGAACTGTAGAGTTCAATCTGCTTAAATGCTGAGAGAAACTGATTGCAGTCCTGTAGACTCCGTTTTGTGGGGAACTGTAGAGTTCAATCTGCTTAAATGCTGAGAGGAAAGTGACTGCAGTCCTGTAGACTCTGTTTTGTGGGGAATTGTAGAGTTCAATCTGCTTAAATGCTGAGAGAAACTGACTGCAGTCCTGTAGACTCTGTTTTGTGGGGAACTGTAGAGTTCAAACTGTCACACCAGGTCAGCCAAGGAGGGAAGAGAGAGGGAAATCTGCTCCTTGCCTTCCTTGGACACATCCAGAGCCACTACAATGGGGAGTGGGGTGCAACAAGTATGTCACAATTTGAAATGTCTCTGACTGATGGTGATGGCTCTGACACTCATACCTCTCAACTTCACAGCAAGTAATCTGGACAAAGCCATACATAGAACTAGAAGTGGGACACAGGCCCAAAAATAAGGACAGTTTTTAAATATTGCTCTTATAAACTTAGATAATAGAGCAGTAGTAGGTCTTGCATTAGTACGAATTGTACTAACGGGTATGAAATCTGAAACTCAAATGTCTGCCATTATTTTCTAACTTTAATCTTTAATGACTTGCCACTAATTTGCCAGAAACTCACAATTTTATGAAAAACAGACCAAAAATGTGATGCAAAAATATAAAGTTGCCACAATACAGCTGGGAACCTGTCAAAGAAGTGACACCTTTTTAATATTAACACTGTTAACTTGAGCAGCTAACAAAATAAGAGCATCTACATGCATTTCTGAAATAAAAGTAATCTATAACTCTGATTATTACAGTTATATATAATTGTAAACCCTCAACGTTTTCTTCCAAAATTGCCATTTTGAGGAGGGATTGTTAAGGGAGAGCAACATTTTGAGTCAAAATTGGGGATAATTGAGAGGTTTGGATATTCCTAATTCCACAAAGCGATTTGCACATACCTCTCAACCTTTTTAATGCAGGAGGTCTGGACAAGGCCAACTATATTGGAGGAACATACAAACACTACAAAAAATTGCTCTTGTATAAACTTAAGACAGTTGATAAAATAAAAGGTCTAGCTTTAGCATGCATTTTTCTGAAGGTTATGATGTCTGAAACTCAATGTCTGTCATTGAGTGACTTCATGCCTAAATGATTTGCTAGAAAACCACAAATTTTATGAGGAACAAACCAAAAATAAGAAGCAAATATCTATTCATTCTGCACAAATATGGACAACTGAGAGGTATAATTCAACCGGGGCTGTCTGAGTTTGCTACCCTCCCCCCCCTCATAAAATCATGGTCAAATGGAGCCTCCCCCCTGCAGCCATTCCAATGTCCCATTCCTTGGTTATTTTGCCCCATTTACCATAAACACTGTAATGTGCATACTGCTTTACTTCTGCGATGATTTAGATTTCATTTGAAAATTTTATTTTGCATTTTACAGCACAAACCCTAATAGATATCTGTTAAACAAAGCAATGCAGTCTCACAATGAAAATAGACCTAGCATTAAAACTTCTCTGCCCTTGAAACTCACATGCATTGAAACAGCATTGAAACCCACATTCAAAGAAAATACATTTTGCCAGTGGCAGATAAAGATTAACTTTGGGCTGTTTTCAAAATCATAGGCCCCTTGAACACAAAACATACACATGCTGTTTGATACACCTTCCTGATTGTATTACATTATATTCCTTGTACAATACAGTACAGTTGTTAGAGGGCATTTTAAATGTATTGTTTTGAACATTTTTCCAGTAAACAATGAAACAAAATGCATGCACCAATGACAAAACTGCCCAATTCAGAACATTTCCATCATAAAAAATCTACTCAACCTTCTAAGGTCCACCAGTATCAGTAAATATGCACAATCTCTGAAGTAGTAAAATCCACATTAAAGAAATTTGTAACTAATAAAGAGGTTGCTGCTAGCAAACAACTTTATATGTCATTGTTTCATCTACAAATAAATTGCATGTTGCCCTTGAAGAATAAATTGCCTATGTTGCATGCACTAAAAAATGATAAGCTAGTAATATCACAATAGGGAATGGATGGCAAACTGATAACAGGTTCATAGTTACTAGGTATCTTTGCCAAAAGGACTGCAGCATCCACCCCTTTACAATTCAGTACAGTATCAGCAATGCATCTACCTACTGTGGGAGTAGAAACCACAGGCTTCTGCATCAAAAGCAAGTACACTACCTGTTGTGTTATTAACAATGCAAGCAGACTTAGCATAAGCAGCACTAAACTTTTGTTCCCCTGCAGCTCTCAGCTCCTTGTAAAATTTACTTGACACTCAGCTGTATCTCTGAACTTTGCAGCACAAAAAATCTGGAAAAAGTCAACATTTATTGGGGGGGGGGGCAAAAGCCCAACAATCAGGGACACATTTTAAACATTGCTGGTATAATGTTGGAAAGTTGCTAGAATAAAATGCTGTGTTACCACTATACATTTCACTGCCACGTCTTGAACCCAGGGGACCCTGTACAAAACAGTCAGAGAAACATACCACTATGCCAAATCAGCTGTTTTGTGAAACAGTGGAAGTCTGAAACTTAAATGGCTACCATTTAGTGAATTCAGTTCTCACCGTAGCTGTCAACCTCTTAGCAATAATTCACCTGAAAAAAGCCAATAATGGGGGAATACAGCTGCCAAACATATTCAGTGAATTCAGTTCTCACCATAGCTCTCAACCTCTTAGCAAAAAAACATGTGGACAAAGCCAGTAATGGCGGGAATACAGCCCCCAAACATTCAGTGAATTCAGTTCTCACCATAGCTCTTAACCTTAGCACAAAATACCTGGACAAGGCCAATAATGGGGGAATACAGTCCCAAAAATATGGGCAACTTTCAAATATCCACGTTATAAATTTAGACAATTGCTAGAATAAAAGGTTTTGTGTTACCATGTACTTTCTGAAGAACATGAAGTCTGAAATTCAAATGCCTGTTATTTTTAAACATTTGTTAACAAGGAAGCTAATCTGACTTGGAACAAAATAAAGCCAATTTTCAGCAGAGCAGGGAGAAACACTCCAGACACATCTTTGTAAGAGATGGGAGGACATACAGACTCCACACAGAAGGCACCCCAGCCAAGAATCAAATCAGAGAACTTGTAGCTGTCAGGCAACAATGCTACCAGTGCATCACTGCACTACAGACCTTTACAAGGAAAAATGAAGATACAGAAAACACAGATTTTATGAGGAACAGAACAAATATGAGGCAAAAATCTGCAATTTTTTTTACAAATAGTGGTGGGTAGGGAATTCAGGTCCTTCCCACCTGCATCCAAAGTAAAGGGTTCAAGCCTGAGTATCTCTACCCACCACTATGTGTTCTCTCTAGTCACTTTTATATAGCAACTGGGTCTTTACACACACACACACACACACACACACACACACACACACACACACACACACACACACACACACACACACACACACACACACACACACACACACACACACACACACACACACACACACACACACACACACACACACACCCTGTAAATGTGTCCGGACCCGGAATCCACATGTCCCAATACTTAAACTCCAACCCTGCACTCGATTTCAATGCTTCCCACAAGAGCCCTTCCCTGTATCCGGACTGCTGACTCAGGCAGTCTGAGTTCACACAGATTCCTGGGCATCTGCGGGGCAGTCTGAGTGTGTCTGCACATGCTCGGAGGTTCCAGGACTCGTAAAAATATATATTTTTTCCTTTTGTTTCAAGGTGGGAGGGTTGCAGTCCTGCAGTCCTATAGCACGAGCTGCCTCTGCTTAAATTGAAAGTGAGTTAGATTTGCTATGCATATTCCCACATTCTTGTCCTGCATGGATGTCTATCAACATGCTAATTTTTTGGTGCCAGTTTGATTGCTGTTTCTCTTTGCCTCCACATGGTGGTAATCATGTTGCACAATTCTTTAAATCCTTCCAATATAATTACTTTCTCTTCAGCCAATCAATCAACACCTGGCGTGCCAATCAAATGAAGGTAACTGGCACCATGGCTTGACACCTGCTTTTCACTATCAGGCCAGGGAGGTATTATTGCTTATCTGGTGTAATACTGCAATTTGGCTACTCAATGGAAGGCTCCTGTATGTAAGCCATGTTGCTGTATAGGTTGGAAGCAAGCTTCGTCCTCAGTGTCTTCAGCAAACATACACTGGAAACTGCAACGCGTTCTCCTAGTATCCTTGTATGCTTTTCTTTCTGCTGTAATTTTCATTTTGGCTGTTCTCCATGTTATTTGAGACAAATATACTGATTAGCCCTTTGCAGCCTTGCAAAGTCTATTGCTTACATGAGATAACACCCTTACTGCCAGGCAAGTACTATATAATCTACAATAACCTTAACCCTTGGCATCTAGCATATGTTCTGGAGCCCTTTTATTTCCTTGCATGTCATTTTTTACAGTTGACTAATTACTTCAATTCTGGTGCAGAGTCCTTTGCAACAGACTCAACCTCCACTCTAGTCACTATAACTCTGAAAATCTGCTGGTGCATGTCATTTTTGTATGCTATTACAGAAACTGGTTCTACAACACAGAATGTTGGTTCCCGTTAATTATAGATGCTTTTTGTTGAATGTCATAATTCCTTATCCTTGGGTTGTCATGATAAACCTTTCAATAGGTGGAGCTAAAGTAATCCCTCTATTGGGTACAAGTTGATAGCAAACCATTCTTAAGAGTTTTTAGAATTCTGTAATTTAAGTTACATTAAGATCTTTCTTTAAAGAAGCTAGATAGATATTATTAAATGTGTTTAGTCTCAAGACTTATTTTCTACAGGATAAACAAATTAATATTTTTATTAATTGTATGTGTTTTGGGGCTAATTGTTAGCCCTTGTTGTAAGTATGGACTTTTTTTATGTGTGTAGATAGCTTTAAGTGATAAATTTTATTTCCTTTTGGCTTTCTGTATTACTTCTTAAACTTTGTCAAGTTCTGATCCACAATATATTGTCATTCTCTTGTGGTTCTTCCTTCTATGAAAGCAAGCGTGTATTTTAGGTATTTTTAAAGGTTTATATGAATTTATGATCGAACTAGATGAACAAGCAATAAAATTTTGTAGTAAAATGTACAGACTATTTTGTGTAGTGCTGTACATGTATTTCATATTATGTTTTCCTAGTTCTTTTTAAGCCTTAATTAAGTACATGGTATTATAATTATAATTAGTATTTATAATATTTTTATTAGTAAGGTAGTATTATATTAAGTAAGCATTTAGGTCCAATGTAGGATGCACTATTGTTATATACTATTCGCTATTTGCTATCTACGATCCAAATTCATTACTAGCAAGGAGGTTTGAAGTAGTATTGCAACGCGAACATATTAAATAAAAACAATTTGTACCAGTGAAGCTCTAAGACAATGGTAACACATATGAACATAGAAAGTGAGATTGAATTTTAGTTATATGTAACGTACATGATCGCATTTGAAGTATTCGCCAAGAGCAGCACAGTTGTCAGTAAATAAATAATACATTAATTAACTATTGTTACTGGTAAAATAAAATACAAACAGATTATATTAACAATAGTTTGCTAAAGTTGTTAAGAAAGTGCTTACAAAAGTATTTATTCATGTACCATCAATGTGAGCGTATTTATTGTTTTTATTCTTGCTTGATTATTCTTGCTTTTTTACCCCTGGTGTTTTTAACCTTGGTGTCGCTTTAAAAGTTCTAGTAGTTTTAATGGTTGGCTTAAGTTATCAATTAACAGACCCTAATTGTATATATAATTGACTGTTGGTTAGTGACGGATTTGTCTTTTTTCTGAGGAAGTTGGGGCAAGAGCCCTGATGAAAAGTGTATGTAAAGTTCCGCACTTTAAGTTTTGAAACCCATTAAACTGTTTTTCGTATTAAGGCTTTGATTTATTAAGTGGATACCATCACGTTGAAGCTCGAGTGTTGGAGGCTATTCCCTGTGTCTGAAGGAGTTTTACCTTTCATCTTTCCAAGTTTGTATGTTTGTTTGTGATGGAGCCTACATCACCGAGCAGTCCATCCCCGTCACTCGAACAGTCCAGTAATGACGGGAACCTGACGATATTAATCAACCTACTAACACAAAAAGTGGAAGCATTATCACAGAAGGTAGACGCTGTCACTAATTCCCAGATGGGTTCGCAGAATACTTGCAGCACGAGAGGCAACTTTGTACCAAACCGCATCGTGAGAGATATTACCGGCGAGGCACCTTCTCTAATTGAGACGAGAGGATCGCAAAGCACACGAGGGGCAGACGTTGGGGGGTTACAAGCTGGTTCTAACCAAGGGAACATGATGTCTAACGGTTCCGTAAATGGAACCAGTAGTGTGAACCAGACTGAGGCAGTGGCGGGACAAGCAGCCTCAGCTAATTTCAACGCTTGGATTAATAGACCTTTTCTTTTTGACAACGGCTCTCAAAGTACATCTAACGCTTCAATGAATGAGGTAAGCGTAGACCTTGCAGTAAGACTTAATGAGTTCGATGCCAAATTATTTAAGGTACGCAAATTACAGCTTGAGATTGCATACTTTCGTGAATGTGTCAACTTAAAAGGGGTACCTAAGGGCTTGAGGCAGTGGCAATTTCCCTCCGGTTTAAAGGAGGGAACCCCTTTCTACGAAGCTCTAATAGGCTTGTTCGATAAACACGGGCTAGAACTATTAGAATTGTTGTGTACCCACTACCAAATTTTGGTGGACAGTCTTTTACTGGAACTAGAAGAATTAAATCAAACCATCAAGCATGATGTTAATTTTTTAAGATACCGGTTTGACTATGAACGGTGCTTTTCCAGTATAGATGACCACGTGCTTAAAATTAAAAGCACAAAAGCAAAGAAAATAGCGCGGGACACTAAGGATTATAGGGAGGGGAAGGCTTATCCGAAACCACCTACGGTTCAAGGAATTTTAACTGTTTCCTCTGTGGTTTCTGATGTAAGGCCTGGAGAGAACACAGTTGGAAACCAGCTAGCTCTACAGGACCTAGCTGATAGTAACGAACCAAGTGTAAGTGCACCATGTGCCATGAATGAGTTGAGACGCAGTGAAAGGCTCAACCAAACAAACAATAATACCCGTAAAAACACGAGTAATACGGGAAATTCTGAACGAACAGAAAGTAACGAGCAGATTCAACAACAACAAAATTTTCAGAATGGGAAGTTTCAACAGGTGAAACGGAATTACAGAGGGATGAGGAACAAGAGGAAGAAATGGTAGTCATTTCTAGTCCAATTTTAAGTGACTCCAATCCAAAAGATACATCCTTTAATGACTTAGTCTCACACGAAGTTTTGACGAATTCTAGTGGAGACTTTAAAATATTTAATTACTCAGACATTGACATTAGCCCAGAAATTGTGGACTTGTTATCTAAAGGATACACGTTTGTTCCTTCACGTACTATTGATCTAGCGAATACATTGCTTGACTTGAAATTGTTTTGTAGAAAAATAAATTTGACAGCATTAATGGGCAAAAACACCCATGAGAGGTCCGAGTTGTATGTATGTAGTGTGTACAATCCCCCATTGCACCCTTTAGTAGGCCTTTTTGAAAATGCCACTGAGTTTGACCTTAGGAACTTGGAGAAAACTGACATATACAAGAAAAATTGTAATTTTAATATTTCCAAGGAAGATAGGGGTTTTCTAGAATATTTGTGCCAAGCCCCCATACATATTATGAAACCTGATAAAGGTGGGGGCTTGGTAATCATGTCGCAAAATGATTATGATTCTAGAATGTATAAGATTCTTGATAGTGAAACATATTGTAAAGCTTCAACTAATGAAATGAACGGTGCCTATATGAAAATTAAGGCGTTTATAGAGGAGTTATATAGTGAAGCTAGAATTGATAGGGAAACCTATTTATATTTGCAGCAGTTGTTTCCTAGAACTCCATATTTATTTGGAATACCAAAGATCCACAAGAATCTAGTGAATCCCCCTATGAGACCTTTGGTTGACGGAAGGAAAAGTGCTACATATACTTGTGCAAAACTTTTGGATAGTATTTTGAAGAAATACATAGCAAATGAATGTCAAATAGCTAAAGACTCATGGTCTTTTCTGAAATCCATTAATAGTTTAGAATTTTTTCCTTCAGCCTACTTTGTGACAGTAGATGTGAAAGATTTATACTCATGTATTCCTCATAGGGTAGGAATTGAATGGGTAGTTGACATGCTGTGTTCATTGAATGCACCAGCCAACAAAGTGAAATTGGTAGAGGAATTAATGGACACAGTTTTGTCATACAATTATTTGAAGTTCAATAAAGACATCTACCACCAAAAAATTGGTGTAGCCATGGGTTCACCATGTGGGGCTGCCATAGCGAATTTAGTTATGGCTTATTGGGAGAGGTCTTTTGTACTAAACAACAATGAATTCAAAGCTAACATCGTATACTATACACGATTCTTGGATGATATTTTTATTTTGTTCCAAGGGTCAGAGGACCAATTGAAAGATTGTTTAACAATGTTCAATGGTTCAACACAGTTTCTTTGTTTCACCTTTAGGTATGACAAAAACAGTATAGAGTATCTCGATGTTGCCTTAAGAAAAGATTATGAAAAGAAAGTTTATCTGTCTAAAATTCACAGAAAAGAGACCTACTCGAACATGTACCTTCACTTCACAAGTTGTCACCCGAAACACCAGAAAAAATCTGTTGTAAAAGGGCAACTGGTAAGAGCAGCCCGAATGACCTCTATAGAGGGGGAATTCGAGGAAGAGTGTGAAATTATATTGAATTTTTTCACACAAAGGGGTTACCCATTTGGTTTCTTAAATGAAATCTTGAATGAGGTCAAATTAAAGAGAAGAGAAGGTACTTATGTCCCAATTTTGGGATTGGAGTCACAAAGGGGACTAATAGAAGTTGATGTTAACCATGGTCTTTTGCCTAGTGTTAAGGGGAAATTTGAAGTTGAGTATGAGTGTAAGTTTATTTGTACATACAACTTGGATTCAACACTTGTAGCTAATATTGTGACAAAGAATTGGGAATATTTGTTGAATGACAATTTATTCAAAGAACTTTTACCAAGGAAACCAAAAATTATATACAGAAGAGGTAAGAACCTAAAAGAAATTTTGCAAAGGAGAGGACATCCTTTTACGACGAAACGAGGTATGCATAAGTGCCTTATGTGCAGTTATTGCAAATACATAGAAGAAGGAAATAAGTTTGTTATAAATAATAAATATTATCGTTCAACATCAAAATACAATTGTAACAGTAAACAGGTAATTTACCTAGCTAATTGTGAGCAATGCCAAGCGTTTTACATTGGAAAAACGGATAGGAAGTTAGTTGATAGAGTTAGAGAACATGTGTATAATATCAACTCAAAGCGAATGGACAACGCATTGGCAAGACATATTTCTGATTTCCCAAGTCACAATTTCAAGTTTAGAGTAATAGATCAATTTTTGTCTGATGGGAGAGGGGGTAACGAGAGCCTTGAATTAGAGAGAAAGGAACTGCTGTGGCAATTAAGGACTAACTCTTGTAGACCCCCAGGTATAAACGAATTGTGTTCTATCAAATGTATCCTGAGACTCAAAAACCTAGAGAGATAAGAGGGTACTAATGTTAATATCAGTGAATTAAAGATAATATACGATAAACATTTAAAATTAATGTAGAAAACGAAGTTTGAAGTTTAGTACTTCGTGTATTTTAGGTATTTTTAAAGGTTTATATGAATTTATGATCGAACTAGATGAACAAGCAATAAAATTTTGTAGTAAAATGTACAGACTATTTTGTGTAGTGCTGTACATGTATTTCATATTATGTTTTCCTAGTTCTTTTTAAGCCTTAATTAAGTACATGGTATTATAATTATAATTAGTATTTATAATATTTTTATTAGTAAGGTAGTATTATATTAAGTAAGCATTTAGGTCCAATGTAGGATGCACTATTGTTATATACTATTCGCTATTTGCTATCTACGATCCAAATTCATTACTAGCAAGGGGAGGTTTGAAGTAGTATTGCAACGCGAACATATTAAATAAAAACAATTTGTACCAGTGAAGCTCTAAGACAATGGTAACACATATGAACATAGAAAGTGAGATTGAATTTTAGTTATATGTAACGTACATGATCGCATTTGAAGTATTCGCCAAGAGCAGCACAGTTGTCAGTAAATAAATAATACATTAATTAACTATTGTTACTGGTAAAATAAAATACAAACAGATTATATTAACAATAGTTTGCTAAAGTTGTTAAGAAAGTGCTTACAAACGTATTTATTCATGTACCATCAATGTGAGCGTATTTATTGTTTTTATTCTTGCTTGATTATTCTTGCTTTTTTACCCCTGGTGTTTTTAACCTTGGTGTCGCTTTAAAAGTTCTAGTAGTTTTAATGGTTGGCTTAAGTTATCAATTAACAGACCCTAATTGTATATATAATTGACTGTTGGTTAGTGACGGATTCATCTTTTTTCTGAGGAAGTTGGGGCAAGAGCCCTGACGAAAAGTGTATGTAAAGTTCCACACTTTAAGTTTTGAAACCCATTAAACTGTTTTGCGTATTAAGGCTTTGATTTATTAAGTGGATACCATCACGTTGAAGCTTGAGTGTTGGAGGCTATTCCCTGTGTCTGAAGGAGTTTTACCTTTCATCTTTCCAAGTTTGTATAAATTTTATTTCCTTTTGGCTTTCTGTATTACTTCTTAAACTTTGTCAAGTTCTGATCCACAATATATTGTCATTCTCTTGTGGTTCTTCCTTCTATGAAAGCAAGCAATTAACTTTTTAAATTGTTTCATTTGGGCCATTATCTCCACTCCCACAGATGTAGTCAGCTATTTTAGTACCCTGTGCTGTACCCCAATCTGGTACCCCCCCCCCTCAAAACAAAAGAAAATTCAGTTCTCACAGCAAATTCATTACCAGCTGACATTCATGAATGCCAGTATTGCACTAAAGATGCCCTTCTTACTACTTTAGGCCAGGAACGACTGCTGTTTGTACCGCAGTAGCTACGTCTTTGTCCACTCCTAACCTTCTCTCTCTCCCTCCCTCAGACCAAGAAATATCCCGCATGGCTGCCTGTATGATAATAATCTCTCGCCCACAAAAAATAAATGAACTGATTGGGTAATACGCTGGCCAATGGTCTTTAGTCATGTGGAAAAGTTCCCAAGAAAAAAGTATATTATGAACAGGACAGTACAGTTGTACGAGATGTTAAGAATGAAAATCAGTCCATGAATAACGATGTCTGCTGCTAACCAGCCCACCCTTCTACCTCCCCATTTCATTGTAACTATTCTATACCTACAGCATTTTAATATTCATCTTCCACATACATTTTATACATTTCATATAACTGTATGAATCACTGAAATGTTGTTTTCAGTGTTTCGCTTAACCTTATTTGAGACAAGTTTAAGTTTATTTTATAATAAATTTATCATTTTTCCACATTACATTTATTTGTCTGTATGTTTTTTATTTATTTATTACAATTGAAATCTCTAATTGCAGTATGACTCATACTGTTCTAGGATTTTTTTATGATGCTATGATGGCAGGTAAAGACTTGAAGAGGGGTTGTCTGCTTTGGTTTTAATTAGTGGGGGATGATGCTTTGTAGCAGTAACACAGTATAAATAAGTGTGGTATCCTGCAGCAGACGTCTGTATTATTTGAGAATCTACTCATGGTGACTATTTCAGAGAATTGCACTTTCATAGATTATTTTCCCTTAGTACAGTGTGCCTCAGATCTTGTTATTTACTTGAGCTAAAGTAGATGTGGGATGGCAGAATCTGTGTTCAGCATGGTTGGGTCTTCTAAACATGCACATTGCTCTCCATGCTGCAATATTATATAAAGGTACCATGACAGGATGTTCACTCTACATTCCACATTATTCCAGATGCTTCAGAGAATAGTTGTGTATGCACAGCATCTTAGCTTGGTGTTCAACAATATGTAATTGTATGATAATGTCCTATTATCATTCACCAAGAAAAGAAGAAAAGCTTGTGTGTGTGTGTGTGTGTGTGTGTGTGTGTGTGTGTGTGTGTGTGTGTGTGTGTGTGTGTGTGTGTGTGTGTGTGTGCATGTATGTGCACGTGTGTATGTACGTGTGAGTGTGTGTGCGCATGTGTGTGTGTATGCGCGCGTGTGCACGTGAATGTACGCATGCGTGTGTGTGTGTGTGTGTGTGTGTGAATGTATTTGTGTACGTTCACATGAGCACATGTAGTCCAGCTTCCTGATGACTTTATGGCAGCACTGGCCTATTAACTCTTGCTGACTACCCATACCAGTCTGCTTACCAGCTCACTTCCCAGCTAGCTAGACTCAGCACAGGAGGAGAATATCATTACATGCTGTAATGACAGGTGTTCATTCTCTGTAACATAAACCCCAGTTCACACATGCCATCAATAATTACAGCTCTCTTCATTTGGCCATCTGGTAACAATAATGTAGCCTTTCACAGAAATGCTTTAAATGTGATAGACAATAACATTACAAAGTCATGTATGAAGACATAATATATGCATGCTGATATGTATGTCTCATAATGTTTCTGCCATGGCCTCTTACAAGAGAATTTTACATTTATCAGAGGCCACTTATGCAGTTCAAAATAATGAAACTTTAAGAAATTAAACTGGCTGTAGTCCACTTAACCCTCAAGCCCTGATCCTAGAGTGCTCTGAGCTTATCATCAAATATGAATCACTGCCAGTGCAGAATGACATTGCCTCTCTGGATGGCATCTAAAAACAGTGGAATGCACTGGGGAAATGTTGGGATATGGACACCACATGTGGAGTTATGTTTCCAAATTCAGAGAGCCGAATCAAAGATAGATATTTTGTTGGCAGCAAAACGGCCTATACAAGCTTATTTGCAAATACTATTCATCGAATAAAGCTGGGACTGAGTTTATGGCTCCCTCTTACACAATGCCTTTTCCCACTATGTCAAAATAAGTACTAGTCATTTAAAGTTGCCCTTGCTGTTTATAAAAAAATATAATTTTGCATTTTTTATTCATTCCTTGTTGATGCTCCAGAGTCAATCCTGATTCTAGTAAAATAAGAATTTCAAATGACCCTTTAAGTCTTCCCACCTGTTTCTACTTTTTTGTGCTGTACCTGTGCAGAATAATTTCTGATTATGTATCTTAATTTTTTGCCAACAATATTTCAACATTTTTTCTTACTTCAAGTAAAAATATACTTTGTCCCTTGACCCATTGTATATATTCTTGACTTTTCTAGGTTTCACATTATGGGTAATATGCTACGTCACCTCTATTTCCATCAGGCATAATTCCAAAGTTATGCATTTCCAGATGCACTCTTCTCAGTGTTTTATACAAGAGGAGGATCACCTCTTTCTCTTCTTGGTCATATTATTAAAACTCTGTATTTTGGTATCACTGCAGTAGGTAATGTTGCATTTGATGGACACCATGAGGTATCATTCATGACTTACTGACCTTATTGCTCCTTCAGTTGTATCTCAACTCCAGCTTCTCACACACATACTCAATCAATATTGTTGAGTTTCTTGTTTCATAAATATTTATTAATATGCTGTTCAAAGTACTGTATTTCTGTTTCCACAGCTTAGCCAGTGTTTTGAACCTGGGCAACTGCCTCTACTTCACTCTCTTATGGCAACCCAATTTATGTACTCATTATTCTGATGAACTTGTGCCCCTATCTGCTCTAGCCGGGAGCTTCCATTTGTGCTGTCCTGCACTTAACTTCCTACTAATCTCATAGGCCTCCATACTATCTGTAGCTGTCGGTGGCCCTTCACTGGCTTTCTTCTTGATAGAAAGTTGAATGTTTGGTGAAGTTAAAAGTCTAATGTTTTTACAAGAATGCTATGGCATTCCGTCAGCCGTTTATTTACAATTACGAAGGTTCTGTGAGCATGGATAATAACTTATGATAGGTTAGGTATATTCACAGTAAAAACAGTTCACAGAATGATGTGAGGAATTGAGATTGCCTACTTAGATGTAACAGTATGAAACATCAATGTGTTTGAACGCTTTATAAAAATCATTAAACTCCATTGGCAGCCAGTCCTATGAGGAACCATTTGACAGTTGTTAAACCTCAGAAATTCACTGATGCTGTGAGAATAGCCTCTCTCATGTGACACCCCTGTGAGAATAGCTTCTCTTGTGTGACACTCCTTTTCATAATTCACATGCATTATTTACAGCTGAGGAAGGGCTTTAGATCCACATATGATATATAACTGAATACTGTAATGATTGTGTTCCTGTAAAGCTGAACTTAGTAACTGTTCTGGTCTACTCTCCGTATCGAGTAAAAGGAAATATTTATTCATTTTTGAGGAATCTAAGTTATTATGCTATTGTCACTTAGGAGATGTACATCCTTATTTTCTCCATAAAGCTGGCAGCATTTTAATAAACAAGAACCTGTACATACATTTTTTATTTTATTTTTTATTTTACATTTGTTGACCGGGATAGTCCGACTGGATGCATGTCCATTTTCAGTGATGGCCCGGGGAGAAAAGCTCCATGGGTAAGCAGATACAGCATTACATAATACCAGCATTACATATTACAGACTATTTACAGAGATTACATAAGTAAACAAGTTAAACAAGTTCCACAGGTTAGAGTTAATCCCGAGTGTAAATCAGGATTAAATTAAATTACACAGTAAGATGTTTAACCGATTTTTACACATTCTAGAGAGAGTTAGCCAGGCTTGATACAGTGACATAGCCAGTTAAGTGACAAATGTTGTTTGAGACTAGTTTTAAATTGACCTAAGGTAGAAAGTAAGGTAATATCAGCGGGAAAAAATTTCCAGGATCTACTTACAGAGTTTGCAAAGAGAGAGTCACCGGCTGTGTTATTAATTTTGCTAGTCTGAATTAGTAGTTTGTTAGAGGATCGAAGTGGTCTAGGATTATTATAAGGGGTGATAATATATTTACGTGCAGGAGTATTGTCCGGATTATTGAGGATTTCATAGGCCATATTCAGTTGGTTATACTGGATTGGGCTGTGCAGTTCAAGCCACCCAAGCTGGTTTAGATTGATGCAATGATGTATCCTAAATGGTAGCCCAGTGCAAACCTGGCAATGTGGTTGTAGCAAATTGAGAGTTTGTTAAGGACAGTCTTGTTTAAATTCGAGAGAAGAGGGGATGCGTACAGAAGAGTTGAAAGAAGGTGAGAGCAAGATATGGCAATTTTAACTGAAGGGGTTAGGAAGACTTTTATTCTATAAAGTGACCCTAGTATTTTATTGATGGTTTTGATAGTTTGGTTAACATGTAGTTCGAATTTTAGATTATTATCTATGCTGACACCTAATAGTTTTGTAGAGGGGTCAGGGGAGGTTATTGTGCCATCATTTGAATTGATGGTAAAGGTGAAAGCGGTAGACCTACGTGTTGGTGAAAATAACAGCATTTTAGTTTTTTTGGGATTTAGGATCAGACGATGTTCAGAAAGCCAATTTTCTATTGTATTAAATGTGGTCTGGGTAGCTGACTATAACTCTATTGGAGATGTGGCCGAGAAAATCAGAGTAGAGTCATCAGCATATTGGATACAGATGACTTTTGGGATGATAGTATAAAGGTCGTTAATGAAGATGGAGAACAGCAAGGGCCTTGGTATAGAGTCTTTTGGTACTCCAATGCTGTTAGGTAGAAGGTTAGAGAGTTTGTTCTGCCAGAGGACAGCCTGCTGTCGACCATTCAGGTAGGAAACCATTGAAGGGCTCTAGTATCTAGAAAGAATGTTTGCAGGGTGTGGATTAAAAGTTGGTGATCAACCATATCGAATGCCTTGGAAAGATCCAAGAAGAGGGCTGGGGATATATAATTATTGTTGTGATTATGGTTTATGGTGTTGGTAAAGGCTAGGAGGGCTGAAGTAGTGCTGTGATGAGGACGGAAGCCATGCTGAGTGTCTGCCTTAAGTTGATTCTGGATTAGGTGGTGCATGAGTTGTCTATGAATACATTTTTCCATAATCTTTGCAAGTGAAGAGAGTATAGCTATTGGCCTATAATTGGAGAATTCAGTAGAGCTTCCTCCTTTGTGAAGTGGGATTACATAGGATATTTTCCAGATGGTGGGAATTTTAGCTTCTACTATGGTTCGATTGATTAGTATTGAGACGGGGTAAGCAATAGCAATAGCTGATTTTTGTAGGTACTCGGCAGAGAGTTGATCAGCAGAAAGTGTTGTGAGTATTAATTTTTTGATCAAGGTATGGATAAGTGAAGTGGTGACTGGTTGGAAGCTGAATGTGAGTAGGTTTCTAGGGGTGCTGATTTCAGGACCAGGGGAGCTAGGAGGTAGTTGGCTAGCTAGGGCTTGAATTGTCTCAGTAAAGAATTGGTTAAAACTGTCAGAAACATCTTCAGGGGTTTTATCAATAGGTGCAGCAGGGATTGGGGTTGAAGTTTGTCCAGGATGTAGTAGATTATTTAAACCTGCCCAAAACTTGAGGGTTATTTTGATTTACTGTCTAAATTACAGTAGTATTGTTTTTTGTCTTGTAAAATGGATTTTTTAGTTTCGTTCCTGGATTGCCTGTATTTCATGTGATCTTGGAGGTCTTTAGAAGAATGCCATAAAGCCCATGCTTTGTTTCTAAGGGTAATTTTGAGTTTAGACTCTTTAGAAAGCCATGGCGCAGTTTTTGCCTATGTTCTCTTTGAACGAACAGGTGCATGCAAATCAAGGATCTCAAGGAATTTGTTGTTAAAGTATGCTACTGCTTCCTCTAAGGGGAGGTATTTTAGAATAGACCAATTACATGAGTTTAGTTCTTGTTTTAATTTGGCAGGGTCAAAGTTTATATTGTTTCTAACCTTTCTGAGTAAGGGTTGTTGGGAATTAATGGCTTTGTGCTTAATTATATATGTGAGAAGGTGATCGCTTAGGCCATCAGGGAGGGTACCAGAGGTGTACAGTTGAGGGTGACTATTTATGAGTACCCAATCAAGTATGCTTTCTTTTTGGTTGGGTTTACCTATCCTGGTAGGGGTGGATATGATTTGTGTAAATGCATGCAGGTTAATATGGGCGGTTGGGGATTCTGAAGAACAGGTGCCCCAGTCTATGTTAAAGTCTGCAAGTAGTAGGGTTTCTTGGAGGTAGTGACATGATAGCCAGTGCAGGATATCTTCAAGTGTAGATATATTGTTACCTGGGGTTATGTACAAACAGATGATATTAATGCATTTATTTTTATTACGTTGCAATTTGGTGGCAAGAATCTCCAAGTTATTAATCAGAGGTGGTTGTATTACATCTATGGTTACATTCAACTCAAATTTATAGAGTACAACTACCCCACCCCCTTCCTCGAAGCATGATCCAGCCTGTGTATGTTGTACCCAGGTGGTAACACTTCATTGTCTGTAGTGTTAGGTTTTAACCAGGTGTCTGATAAACAGAGAATGTCAGGGGAGTGGACATCCAGAAGTGCATGCAATTCATGTACCTTGTTATTAATGCTTCTAATATTGAGATGACAGGCTAGGAGAGAGTTAGTTGGCCTATTTATTGTAGGTTTGTAGCTGAGATTGCAAGTAGAGGGGGTATGTGCATCTGAAGTGGGTGGGCCAGGGTTGGGGTGAATATCACCACCAAGTATTAGGCTAAGTCTATACTTGGTGATGAACTTCAGGAATTTATTTATTAGTTTGTGGTAGTGTTTGGATCTAGAGATAATGTGCCTGGGATTGAGATGTTGACAGACTGAACAAGATGTTGGATAGGACCTGGTACTGTAAGTATGGTTGAAGGTGGGAGGATTTACAGCTGGGGTGATAGTATGGCCTTTCGGGACCTGAAATCCCATGAGAAACTGGTTTTCATACAAGGTAAGGAGGTATGATGCGAACAAGAGGGGTAGTAAAGAGGAGTATATCATTATCTGTGATTCAGCTAGTGAGTTAAGGAACTCTTTTACATGGTGATGCAACACCAGAAGATAGAGTGGTGAGGTAAAGGTACTGGAAGGGGGATGGGAGAATGCCAGATGAAAGCTAATAGGTGCTATTTAAATGTAGGTAGAAGAATGGGGGTGGGAGGAATTCTCCCAGATGGAAGCAGATAGGATCTAGAAAGTGGGGGAGTGGCTATAGTACTACAAATTTAGAGGTACTGGGGGCGGGAGGAAATTGGGGGCAGGGAGGGGAGCAAAGAGAGCCCGAGCACAGCGAGGACAAACGTAATGGAGCTATTGCAGTTTACAAGGTTTCCTAAGGTGTCCTACAACTGTAAGGTAAGTATTATAGCTCTTAATGTAAGAGTCAGTTTACTTAAGTTACTGGGGAAAGAGGAAAACACTCAAGTAGAAAAAGAACCCTATGGCTGACCAAAATGGTGACCTGCTTAATTACACAGCACTGTAAGTGAAAGCTTAACAAATGCTTTTTGTGTGCTACTTACGCTGCTTAAATGCTGAGAGAAACTGATTGCAGTCCTGTAGACTCCATTTTGTGGGGAACTGCAGAGTTCAAACTGTCACACCAGGTCAGCCAAGGGGGGAAGAGAGAGGGAAATCCTAAGCACCTAGATTTGAAAATCAAAACAATCTAAAACAATATGCAATGTTACAGCTGTGGTAGATATTATTATCATTGAAAGCTACCAAAATGGCTAATGAGAGTCACATAACACTACCTGCCTTTACCATAATTACTGATCAAAAGTTTGCTTTGACATTGATTTAAATTTTTATTTGTAGAGGAAATAGGTATGCAATGAAAAAAAAAAGATCATTATACTGACCCACTCCCATGTCTCTGTGTAGATGTACTATGCCTAAGATAACATTTTTAACCAGTTAAGATCTTCAAAACTGACTATGCCTTCTCACAGTATGCACTGAGAAGTTTTGTGAGTTGCATCTTTTGTGACCTGCGGGTCATCTGTGATTCAACAACCTTAACCCTAAGCAACACTACTAAGCTCAGCCAGGTGAAAAGAAATATTTAAAGTCAATTCCTTCAGATAAACCATTATAACTTAACACCATCTTTACCATGAGAAGACAATCCTGTTTTTTCCTTTCTCCCTTCATCTCCCTGGTTGCATTCCACTCTGTTTACTTGGAAATTTCTCATATTTACAATAGTACTGAATCTCTGGTATCACATGTTTATAGAGAGATTATTTTCTTTGTGTTTCACCTGTAACTATTTCATAATAACAGGTAATGTCTGCACTATACATCCCTCAGCTCATACTAGGCTAGCCTCTCTTGTAGAGCATTTTAAACCTAGCCAATGATCCCATTTGAGAATCAAACTCTGTACCTTGTGTCTGTAAGGAAAGCACTTTAACCATTATTCCAACATGCCAACCTCTGCATAGTCTATATATCTAGTTGTGCTTTCTTTGAGGCTGTCTTTGTCAGACTTTGACAAATGCAACAGTTCATGTAAGTTTAGGTCTTTGATTGCTGCAAGTCATCACTGAACTGCAGCTTGTAGGACTTTAGCAGTGTAAGTGAATGGCCATGTGCGATTTACTTACACTGTTACATTTCAGTGGGGTGTGTGCTTTCTCTGAGATTGGCAGACCATAGGGAAAGGGAATGTTCTTTCCCCCAATGTAATGTGCACCTGGAGTTAGTATATTTAAAGCTGTGAGGGGTAATTTTGGGTGCAAGTTGCCCCCCCCCCCAACAAAAGCACTTTTTATGGAATCATTGAGCTCAATGGAACTCCAGACCTACATATTGTGCTTGATGTTTTCAGTTCTTGATGTAAGTAGACATCAGTCAAATTATGTAGATCCTACCTGTGTGTTTATCTGTCTATCTATCTATCTATTTATCTATCTATCTGTCTATCTATCTACAATGCACTGTGGTAACTAAAGTCTATAAAGAGGTCAACTCTTGTAACCTAGTACAAGAGCAGAAGCATGTGTAACTGTCCCATCCATACACACAAGGTTAAAAGTAGAGAGTTCTTTTAAAAATGCAGCAGCACATAGTGGGGAGGGAACCGTATTGTGAAAAGTTAAGAATGAAGTTGAGTCTGAGCTGAGAATAAGGTCTCTACTTAATGCTGTTCACAAGAAAACAGAAGAAGCAGTTTGGGGGAAACTACTGTACTTGCTGAAGTTCTCCAGAAAGACAGAAAACATCAGAACAAGAGTGGAAGCATAAACTGTATGTTTTTAGTGTCTTTGAGATGCAGTAGATTTTACTGACTTTGGAAGACAGTCCAAAGGAATTCTGAAGGACAGAAATAAGTTAAACTGTTTTGGTGTCTGAGGAAGCAAACACATCCATCAGACTGAAGTGATCTTGGTTGCTTTTCGCTATGTCTGCAAGTAGCGATACCGACTGCTACTTTAAATCCTTTGTAATGAAAGAGGGTGTGCTGTTAATGCAAGACATTTTTTTAAATGAACATACCTAACCTGATATTCAGTGTTTTTTGCAGTCAGTGTTAACTCATTCACTGCAGGAAGTCTGCATTGTAACTTCCAATTTCAAACAAATGTTCATATCTCTGGAACCATAGGTGTTATGAAAGAAGTATAAATAGCAAACTCGTCAGCACAAACTATTTTTATAGCAGTAGTATTCTTTAGGTTCTAGGTCTTAAACTGAATTTTATAAGTCACAATAAACACAGTCTCCCGGATTCAGCAATCCTCCGTGTAAGACTAAATAAGTCTTACATGGAAGCTGCAGTTGAACGGTATGACATCAGCATGCCATGCATATTCATGAGAGCATGCTGACTCGTACCCTAGTTTAACACGGTCCATATATGAAAGTAGGGGGCGTGTCTGATTGCCAAGTACTGCAAAGGGACACGCCCCCAGAAGAGTTAGAGTCCTGATAGTAAACACCCACGAGCGAGTCCGCCGAAATGTCAAGAAACACAACACCACACATCCCCACAGACTAAACCCTAGTGAAGGTGTTTAAAAAGTAAAAATAACCGTTTCAATTTTTTTTTATAATTTCCAATATGTTTGCCCGCATTTGCGCTCGTTTGCGCGGGTATGCCCTTCGCTCAACCACAGTTAGCAGATATGACATTGAAAAGCATATAAGATTTACATATGCAAATTACGCAAAGTAGCAATTGCGTAGTGGTAGAGACGTCGCCCAAAGAATAGGTAGTCATGGTTCGAGCCCCAGAACATCCCCCTCCATTTTTCTTTAAGTAAGTATGAAACAATTCCCCGATATATATAAATTTAATTTAAGTAAAATGTAATGAAATGGCCCATGTATGTCTGAACAAAACCTATATTATGTATATATAAAAAGGATCATAATTGCCCGTAGCTTAGCAGCTCTTTAACAAGCTTAATATGAGTGCCCGTAGCTAAGCAGCGCTGTACCTTGCTTAATATGAGTGCCCGTAGCCAAGCAGCGCTTTACCCAGCTTAAAATGAGTGCCTGTAGCCAAACAGCGCTTTACCCAGCTTAAAATGAGTGCCCGTAGCCAAACAGTGCTGAATCCAGCTTAATATGACTGCACATAACTAAATAATGCTTATGTATATATAAGCTCCATAGGTGGGAATACACACCATAACTGATTGTGGTACCCATTTGCAGTCAGGATGGCAGGTGTCGGAGAGGGAAATCGCTTCAGAGCACAAAGGTGGGGCATTGAGGAGTCCAAATATATGGTTTGGCTCCTAGTCCATCATCATGAAGGCCGACTCATGCAGGGCCAGGTTCAATGGGGTGCATATAAGGCAGAGGCGTGGAACCAGTTGGCACATGATCTCACCAGTGCCACAGGCATTCCGAGGACTGGTGAAGCGATGAAAGGAGGACCAACTGAACCGATGGATCCAGGAGGCCCATCAAATGCCCAATGCCCCACTACTGAGTAAGTATACATGTAATTAAGTATGTAACAAATGCTATCCAAGCCTATAGTATGGATAGGTATGTTCCAATATCCCTTCATTTATATTACAGCTGCAGGTGTTCGTTCCGTGAATCGACAAGCCTATGCTGATAGGCTTGTAAGGCTGTGCCACCAGGCAGGTTAGTAATTATTCAGCTGGTATTATTATAGAATATAAGTGCGACAGCCTGTAAATGAGTTTAGTGTTGTAACCCAGTAATAAAGGTCAAATAAGCCTAGAATAAAGCGTCTGCTAGTATTCTAAGATCAGATAAGTGATGCAGCCTGAAAAGGAGTATTGTAATCCATTAATAAAGAGTAAACAAGTCTCAAATAGAGTTCCCACCTGTATTGTAATATCAGATAACTGCTTCAGCCTGAAAATGAGTGTTCTAATCTATCAATAAAGGACAGACAAGTATTGAATACATCCTTGTATATACTGTCATATGAAATAAGTGAGTCATCTGGAAAGGATTGTTGTAACCCAGTAATAAATGTTAATAAAGCCTAGAATGAATTACCATCCTGAAATGTAAATATAAAATAAGTGAGAGAGTGTGAGAAAGTCCTTGAAGTCTGTAATAAAGGTATACTGCATGCACGACATAATGAAATGAATGAGAAAGCCACAACCAAAGAGTGAAATGTTTTAATAAAGTACAATACCTGGACTGTGTCCGTCCCACATTTCGGATATGTTGTTGTACCCTTGCATTATGGAGATAGTATGGTTGTATGAAATGCTGAACATCCACAGTTGTCTAGGCCCATATAAACTGGCTGATGGGAATGCCAGTATGTCCGAAGAATATTTATAGTCCTCACCTGTGTCATGTATAGTATTTACCTGTTAATCCAGTACATGAGCAGCTTGTGCTTGTGATCCCACAAATGTCAGTGTGCTGCTAGAAATGTACGTAACTGTTCAGATGTAGCAAGATGAATACAAATGGAATGTATATTAATGTAGCAGTAACATCTCCATCACCAACATGTGTAAGGTTACATACAGGAAACTGTACTAATACATGTAAGGGATATATATCTGCATCTAGTAGGAATGTATAGTATACGTATAGGTATTTTAAGTTGTTAATGTAATATTTTATCACCCTACCTTATGTTCACAAATGATGCTATTCCACACCAAATTGGGTATGTGTATTCACAATTAATTCTTATGGACATTTGTCCTGTTGGTTTATACATATCTGCATGTACGTTGATGCATGTGCCCTGTTCACATAGCCAAACCTGATGGCCTGTTGCCACCAATCAACCCTGCATGTTGTTGGAATGTCCACTGTTGTCGTAAATATGCATGTGTTATGCTTGCTGTTCAACTTTTGGAATCCATGTGTGTTTGGTGAATGGGAATACTAATGCATGCTGTTACAACTAATTTGGAATGGTGTTGTTTGTTACTAACCCAAAATGCCATTAAATACTGCTAAACATAGGACAACTGGGAAGGCGGGTGCCAGTGGACCCACCTCTCCCACCTCAGCTGGCGAGTGCACCTGGCACCAGTGCCCAGGCCGGGACTTCCTCCTCCGGTGGCCCTGTGCCACCCTCAGGTGGAAGTGCTGCAGGGGATGGGGCTCACCCCCCTCTGCAAGCGTGGCTGGAGGAGAGCTTCCACTCACCCTCCAAAGGGTCCAGTCTGTGGTGTGTAGTGAGATCAGACGTTCCGTGACTGATCCCCTATGCCAGCTTGAGGCGAGAGTGGCGCAACTCACGGGTGTGCCTGCCCGTTCTATCCAGCCCACAGTACAGCCCCGGTCTGGGCTGTGAAGGCGCAGTGGTAACTGCCCATGGGTGGGGATCTCAGTTCCACTGTTGCCATCTGTGGGCTCATGGGCTTGCGATATCCAAACATTCTTCCCCGTCAATTGTGTTTATCCCCCACATGTGTCATACTCTGCCACTGTATGCGCCTTGATTGTCTTGTCTGTTAACCTCCCCAACCTACCTCCCCAAATATACCTACTTCCTGTACCTCACATTCCACTCTCACCTGAAAAAAAAAAAGGGGCACTCTGTTCCCACAAAACAATTACGCCCCATACATAGTTGCCCATTTTGCACACGTCTGCTGGATATGTAAACTGATAATTACAATTGGCTCTACAACATACTTTGTTGTCCTCACTCCTCTCTCAGGGGTGGAAGGTTTCAAATCTCACTCTAAATTTCTAACATATGCACAGCTGTTGCTGGTAAAGAATTGGGCAGCTATGGGCCTTCCCTGCATCCTTCCTGCACATCCCGAGCTTGTTTTCCTACTGTCCTACCCTCTTTGTGCCCCCTTTTTCACCACTTTCCTATTTCCCCATTTTCTTTTCTTTAAAAGAAAATAGTGCGGGTGTTAGTGGGAGTAAGCACTTTTAAGCAGTTGTAAGCGTGTGTGCGTTTGTGTGCGCTTAGCTAAGCGTAAATAAGCATAGCTAAGCATCGTGCAAACTCACGCAAACCCGTTTACAACTGCTTAAAAGTGCCTTAGTCACTCTGTATGACAAGGCCCTTGTACTGCTCAGCAGCAAAATAAAATATCCTTGTCAGTCTCAAACCCCACACCTTGGACTCACCAGTCTGCATTACATACCACTAAGCCACAGCAGATATACAATAACTTAGTACTGCAAGAAATATAACATGCATTAAAAGGAGTGAATATAAAGGGGAAATATGAAATCCAGAGCAATACATTTCAAGAAAGAAATGTAACATGCATTAAAAGGAGTGAATGTAAAGGAAAACTACGAAAGCCAAAGCAATACATTTGAAGACAGACAGAAATATAACATGCATTAGGGTGCTGACATCATCCGTCTTTCCAAAGAGGAATGTACATCTGTAGTGTGTTTTCCCAGTCTTCAAAAAGGCCACTCCTTTCATAAAGAATTGCACACACACCCCACACACAGAGTCAGCGTTTGCAGGATTCAAACCCCTACCTAACTAGGTTATGATACTACAGAGAGATGCATTAGCACAGTGCGCTATTTGCTTTACTGGGGGGTTTCCCTTCTCTGTCTGTATTTCTAGGGTGCTGACATCATCAGTCTTTCCAAAGAGGAATGTACATCTGTAGTGTGTTTTCCCAGTCTTCAAAAAGGCCAATCCTTTCATAGAGGATTGCATACACATACACCCCCCACACAGTCAGCATTTGCAGGATTCAAACCCCTACCTAACTAGATTATGATACTACAGAGAGACGCATTAGCATGGTGCGCTGTTTGCTTTACTGGGTGGTTTCCCTTCTCCGTCTGTATTTCTAGGGTGCTGACATCATCAGTCTTTCCAAAGAGGAATGTACATCTGTAGTGTGTTTTCCCAGTCTTCGAAAAGGCCACTCCTTTCATAGAGAATTGCACACACACACACACACACACACACACACACACACACACACACACACACACACACACACACACACCCCACAGTCAGTGTTTGCAGGATTCAAACCCCTACCTAACTAGGTTATGATACTACAGAGAGACGCATTAGCGTGGCATGCTATTTGCTTTACTGGGTGGTTTCCCTTCTCTGTCTGTATTTCTAGGGTGCTGACATCATCAGACTGGACATGGTAATGTGCGTACACTTTGTTTTATGCCATTCCAGGAATGGTCCATGTGGGTCGTCAGGTGTCAACAGCTGGAACAGGAACTCATAATCCTTACCTTGTGTGATCTATCTGTGGACACATCGACATTCCTTCATATGTCAACACATATTTATGTACAGCTTGTTGGTTTTGTGGCTACTACATGTGTCTGGGATGTTGATAAAGGGCTATTCAAAGTGTATGTGAGACATGTGTAGCTGTGTTCAGTGACGTATGTCCTGTGTGGCTGCCTTGCAAACAGTCTAGCATGTTTGGGAACCATGATCCGCACATGAACATACCACGGTTAGTAGGGTTGTGTGTATGTCAGCTTCCAATAGCTTGGTTTATGACTTCAACTATGATGGACTCCATGGCTTGCAGATCATACTTCATAGGCATACTGGACTGTACATCCCATGGTGTGTTGTGCACCAACACTTGTGTGGAGTGCCATATGTTGCTGTAACACATTCAACGGTTCCACATCCTGTGTAGGGGGGTAGGTTCAGCTGACTGTTCAGGTGCAGGATCTGTTTGCTCTGTAGTTTATGCATGACACATATTGGTAATCAGTGCAGTCCACTTGATGCCATGCTTTTAGCATTGGGGGTAGCTGTTCATCCATTCTACATGTGATATATCCTGGTATGATATGGACTATCGTTGGTGGGAGGTGGGTATGTATATATGGGCCTGTCTGTCAGGATGTTGGCATTGTCAGTCAGGTATAGTTGGCCCTGACTCATGACATATATGTGGGTACATTGCTATATATGACATAGCTGTCAGAGGTGTCATGATTCAGTCTGGACTCCTTCTCAGCTACTCTTTACAGAACACCAACAAACCTGAGCACTAATCCCTGATATACTCCTTTACACACTTAACACCCTACTGATCCTTTGTCATCTGGCTACAGAGTATGTCACGATGATATCCCGGCATGTCCAGGGGTCGGCTTTGTGTGCACTCTCCAGTCCAGCTGGTGAATATTGTGATGTAGACACAATGTCACGTCTGCCTCATGTACACAGACAAGACTCTCCTCCTCACAACAAACCCAGATATATGTGTGAGATGCACCTATAGAGACATACAGGGTACTGAACTCTCTCAACCCATGACTGGCATAGTCTATCAGGTGGTGAAGATAACCACACACACCACATATCAGTCTCACATATCCTCTGGCGACAGCACTCAAACCACATTATCACACATACACATACTCAGATGCTGTAAATGAACTCTGCCTAAGCAGCAGAGACCTCCACATCAGGCACACACACAACTGATACCCCACTACAATTCCCACATCTCACATAGTTCACAATGTCAGGGTGCCACACAGTCACTTGCCTTCGGGCTACACAACACACATAATACAGTTGTGATAGGCGACACTTATCGTCAGACACACTGACGTACCACTCACAATCCCATACAAGGGAATAGTCCCTTTGTGCTGTCTGTCATGTGTCAGGATCTGACACATAACACATCCAGTCAGGTCACTACAAAGCAAGTACAGGACTGGCACCATCATTGTCCATGCTGGTGCGTAAAACCTTAGATGTTACTCCCTGGACCACATGACATGGTACATGGAGGAACAGTGTCATGATGTAGCCCAGGCCAGTATGACCCTGACCTTGTCTAGCATCTTACACCCACCAAGTATGATGTCACAGTATACAGACAAACATATCACGTTTAACACTTAGCTAACAGATTGGTGTCATTCATAGCGGATACAGTAACTGTCACCCTGTGGTGACATGCTCAACATGCCACATAGCTTCACTATGGACAGCTTGCACCCGTCACCCTTGGACCTTTGAATGCTGGCTAAGGCTCTTGCTACCACCATAGTGCATTTGTTGAGCAGGGCTCAAAAGACAAACTCACCTACATAGACATTACAGGTTAAATAACACTAAGGGTAATGTTGCTCAACACCAGATGTGTTACCCTCATATTGCGGCCACTCAGGACTCCCGTCAGTATGGGGGATAGCAATATATGTGCACTAACAGACGCCTAGTTCAGGGTCACATATGCACACCAGCACTACCAGGTTATGTTTCATACCATGCTTTCTGACCACAGGACTTGGAACGGACAACACAACTAGGGGGGTGTATCCATATACATCACAGATAAACACATCTCCGGGTTAGTGGCACTGCACTAAGCATCACAGACCATACATATACAACTACCATTGTTCGAAACTGCCTTTCAGTTTGTTGCCTACTACAGACCGCCCTCCCATACTCAGGAACCACACACGGCTTTCCTGGGAACAGTGGGGGATATGATGGTCTCCACGAACACCATTATATTGGGTGACATCAGATGCATGAATATTGACTGGGGATACTACTCAAGCCGCAACAACCTCACCCTACAGTCGCTACAATTTGTACATTCATATGCTATGGCACAACCAGTCACCACAGCCACAAGGGGGAATACATATTGGACATGATCATCACCGACATGGGGACTCTATGTTACACACCAGCAATATACCCCTCATTGGTAAGTTCGGAACATACAGCTATCTCAGTGGACATACATATACACTCCACACACCCATCCTGGGTAATCTTGGTGAACTTCTGATGAGCCAACATCTCACTTCACCAAAGCAAGGTGGTATCCTTCAGAGACCTTGAGACAGTGTGAAATACAGCTCCGACTGCTGAATCCTTTACATACACATTCTATGGACTCCTAGTGGACTGCATGGATTGTGTTACCCCAAATAACAATAAGACTCACTCCTCCAATGGCAGGGGACCTGTCTGATAGACACCAGCCATTAATGAGCTGTACAATGTCAGGAGGAAGCTACTACATGATAGAGCACAATCCCAGACGGAGAAAGCATCTGTGATCTGTACTAGCAGACAGCTATGATCACTCATGTACTTATCTAAGGTCTTGTTCTCATGGACAATTGCACCAGACAAGTAGGACTATCACAAGGCCTTCATCTGTTATGTCAGGAACCTGGGTGGACACTCACTGATATGTTGTGAGTTACTGCATACTGACTACACTTACCCTGAACCCACTGGCATAGCCAACATCCTGGCAAACATGTTCATTGCAGATGTCTTCACCCATCCCCCCTAGGAAGCAACTATCCATCCCAACAGAGTGTAACCTCCCTGACACCACACAGTAACAGGTGAGTGCTGCCCTCCCCAAAGCATACATTACAGCATCAATGTGACCAGTTGGTGTCTCGGCTTGCATCTTACACAAGCGTCATGACAGACATAACCCTCACATTACATCACTGTGCAATATTGGAGTTACTACAGGATATGTACCCATGGAATGGCATACAGCGACAGTGTTCCCACTCCACATAGTTTGTGCCAGAATGGAACACAGACAATATTGCCCTATAAGCCTAACTATCCTGTTATGCAAAGCTATGGAGTGTATTGTCATGGGACTCTTGCACATAGACATCAGGAAACTACAGACACACTGTGTCCTACACGTTTCAGTGTTGTTGTGGGCAGACCTTGCCTCTTGAACATGTTTGTATTCTTTTGACAGTTAACAGGTCCATCAACATAGGGAAAGTTGTACATGCAGCCTACCTGAAGCTTGCTAAACCCTTCCACATAATAACCCACTGGGCCATTATGCATTGGCTCACCAGCTTCAATATGGACACATATCTCACATGATGGATTGCTACCTGGATCAGGGATAGCACCCACATGGTCAGAATTGCAGGTGCCATGTCTGACTATACACCAGTTACACGTGGCATCCCATATGGCTCTGTCCTGGGACCTCTCTTGTTCAGTATATATTTGTCTGACATACAAGCTATCACAGGGGGAATATGGCTGACCTTGTTCACACTTGACTGCAAACAACTCTCCAGCTGCCACATGCATACTCCAACAGGGTCTCACAGAGATGGATGACTGGTGCCTGAGCCATGGCGTACAGCTAAATGCCATTAGTTGCATAGTCATCCTCTTTGGGAATAACAACATGCCCACACATTAACACATAGGTAGTACTCCATTACATATGGTAGGTGTTGTTAGGTGATTGGGGACATGACTTGTTCGTACTGTCACCTTTGACATTCACGTTGCCACAGTGGTTGGACAGACCTTCTATATAAGCAACCTTATCCCATATGGTTTCACATCTAGATCGAGTGATGTCATTGTGCCCCTATACTAATAACAACCGTGCTTAGTTATAATGCCACCTTTGGGGTGTACCTTACCCAACACCTGCAGCAACTGTACTGGCCACAGATACCCAAGCAACAGCCACCCCTCAACAATACCCATGAATCACATATCTCACAAAATCAGTGTGCCTCACAGTCACAGCCCTTAAGGCCAAACAACACACCAAATACAGTTGTTATAGGGGACTCTGTTGTCCGGCACACTGATGTCCCGCTCAACTGACTGAACAAGGAGAAGGTCACTGTAAGCTGCCTGTCAGGTGACAGGATCCACCACATAATGCAAGCACTCTGGTCACTCCAAAGCAGGTACAAGTATGACTCTGTCATTGTCCATGCAGGTGTGAATGACATGAGACATACCTCTCTGGACTACAAGACATGAGACATAGAGCAGCTCTCTGATCATGTAGCCCAGGCTGGTATGACCCTGACCTTGGGTAGCATCTTGCCCTCATCAAGAATGATGCCAGAGTATACAGACAAAATTATCAGTTTAAACAATTGTCTAAAGTATTGGTGTCATTCAATGGGGATCCAGTGTCTGTCAGCCTGGGATGACATGCCTGACATGCCACTTTGCTTCGCTATGGACGGCTTGCACCTGTCGCCCTTAGGCTTTCGTATACTGGCCATGCCTCTTGCCACCCCCATAGTGCATTTTTTAGGCGAGGCTCAAAGGACATACACACCTCCATTGACAACCCAAGGATACAAAATCTAGAGGTAATGCTACTCAATGCCAGACGTCTACACCTCAAGATGCACGCACTTGAGGCTCTCCTCAGTATGGAGATTATTGATGTCTGTACTGTAACAGAAACCTGGTTCAAGGCTCCTGAGAGCACCCCAGCACTACCAGGTTATAACTCATACCATGCGTTTCACACACAAAACTCGGACCGAAGCACAAAAGGGGGGTAATATCTATATTCATCAAAGATACCTACACCTCCAGGTTAGTGGCACTGCACAAAGCATCAGAAACCATCCATGTGCAACTAACAGTGGGCCAAACTGCATTTCAAGTTTGTAGCCTGCTACAGAACACCCTCCCTATTACAGGAACCCCACTTGGCATTCCTGAGAACACTGGAGAATATCAAGGTCTCTCCTACAACTATGTTATTGGGTGACTTCAACTACCCAAACATTGACTGCAACAACTACTCATGCCCAAACACACTCACCCAACGGTTCCTTGAAGTTATAAACTGTAATGCGATGGAACAACTGGTCACCACTCCCACAAGAGGGAGCAACATATTGGACCTGGTCATCACCAACATGGGGACTCTTTGTTCCACACCAGAGGTAAACCCCTCATTAGTAAGATCAGACCATTAACAAATTTCCATGGACATCCATATCCCGTCCCCACCCCCAGCCAAGGAAATCACTGTATAGAATTTCTCAAATGCCAACTTTGCACTTCTCAAGACTGAGGTGGAATCATTCAAAGCCCACAGGCCAGAGGATAACAGGCCAATCCGCAGAATCCTTTACAAATGCATTGTATGAGCACCTGCAGGAATGCATGGATCGTGCTATCCCAAATAAAACGAAGCCTCACTCCTCCAAAAACAGGAGACCTGTTTGGTGGACCCCGGCCATAAATAAGCTATACAACAGAAGGAGGAAGCTACTCCATGACAGAGCAAAATCCCAAAAATGGAAGCCATCTCTGATCAGTATTAGCAAGAAACTTCAATACCTCATAAAATCATCAAAGGCCAGATTCCAAAGGGAAATTGCCCTAGACACTACAGATAATCACAAGTCCTTCTTTAGTTGTGTCCATAATATGGGTGGAAACTTCCAGATCTGCTCTGAATTGTTGCATAACGGTACAAAATATACCGAAACTACAGACAGCCAACATCCTGGCAGACAGATTCAGCACAAACCTCTCCCCTCCTTCACCCACAAAGGGACAAATGCCTATTCCAACTGAATGTAACCTCCCTGACATCACAGATGCACAGGTGAAAGCTGCCCTCACCAAAACAGAAAACACAGCAGCTATGGGACTGGACAGTATCCCAGGCTGTGTCTTACACAATCTCCAAGAAGAACTGAACCTTCACATTAAGTCACTGTTCAAACTTAGCCTTACTACAGGATATGTACCTGAATAATGGCATACAGCTACAGTGGTTCCACTCCACAAAGGTGGTGCCACAACAGACCCTGGGAACTATCGCCCCATAAGCCTGACTAGTCTGGTCTGTACAGCTATGGAGCGTATTATCATGGAACTCATAAACAAAGTCATTGGGAGCCTCCAGACACTGGACCCTACCCAATTTGGCTTTGTTAAGGGCAGATCTTGCCTCTTAAACCTAGTTGATTTCTTTGAAACAGTTACCAAAGCTATAGATGAGGGCAAGGTAGTCCACACAGCCTACATGGACCTAGCAAAAACATTCAACACAATACCCCACTTGGATATCATACATAAGCTTAACAGCTTAAATATCAACCCCTATATCACAAGATGGGTTGCAAACTGGCTCAGGGATAGAACGCACATTGTCAGAATCGCAGGTGCCATGTCCAAATACAAACCAGTTACAAGTGGCATCCCACAGGGCTCAGTTCTGGGACCTCTCTGGTTTGGTATATACTTCTCTGAGGTTCAGGCTAACACGGGGGCATTATGGCTGACAAGGTTCGCAGATTACTGCAAACTGGGGGCCATAATCAACTCTACAGCTAACACAAGCATCCTCCAGAAGGGTCTCACAGAGATGGATGTTTGCTGCCAGAGCCAAAAGCTCGAGCTACATGCTATAAAGTGCATAGTCATCCCCTTTGTGAAAAACAAGGTGCACACAAATTAACACATAAGTGGTAATCCATTAAGTACAGAAGTAGTAACTTGAGATTTGTGGACCAATGTAGATAGTAATCTCTCCTTTGATAATTACATTGCCAAAGTGGTTACAAACACCTTCTATATATGCCACCTTATCACGAACGGGATCGCATCTACATTAAGTGAGGTCATTGTGCCCCTCTACTCGTCAGTCATCAGCACTATGCTTGAATACAATGGCCCTTTTGGGATGGACCTTACCCGACACCTGCAGCACCTGGAGAGACCCAAAAGTACTTCTCCAAGAGAGTCATGGGCTACAAACAGATGTCATATGCAGCTCACCTAAGGAAACTCCAGCTCTACTCAGTTGCATACCACCTACTCAGAGGCAATTTATGCCTGCCATACAAAGCCATGTCAAAGCCCGAATTAATGGACATGCTCCACCTCAAAAATCCAAGCCTCTTAGAGATACATGCTCCAGGGACTTAAACCTCAGCACAGGAATAAAAAGGAAATGCTGGAGGGACAAATTAATTTCCCAGAGGCTCCCCTCACTCTCGAATAGAATCCCAATTCATATTAGACATAGCCCCTTGCTGACCCTCTTCAAGCCAAATCTGGACACATGGATGGGAAATTGCAAATTCACCCCTGGGATCTCTTCTGTGTCCCTGCTAGACAGAGGCACAGTAGCCTAAACGTACATGGGCTATCTTGTGTGACCTACTATTCACTGGCACAGTGTAGTACTTTGACAGGGCTGAAAAAGCCAAACACACTCTGGCTAGGCTTGTACATACCCTAGGGCAGATAGCCTACTATCGACCTCTGAACCTATGCTTCTGCTCAGGATGCACAATATTTACTGCTGATACTGTTTGCAGGCCTTTATCGTCTTTGCTTTCCCAGTTTCTATGAACAACTTAGGTATCTGTGGAACATGTTTGATCATGACAGGGTTCCACTATATTATGTAAGTGTCTGTTGTCAGGTAACTGTGTGCACAGGGCAGCTTGCTGGATAGTGAGAGGTTCCTGGGTTAACACATGCAACTGCCAGATGTGTGGCCCACTGCTGTAGTCAGACATGGCTTAAGTGTGTGAGCATGCCCAGTTCAGGCTTTCCATGTTTTGTTGCCTGACATATGTCTCATTTATCCAAGTGTGTGAGCATGCCCAGTGTTACCTTTCAGTATATTGCAATCTGAAGTCCACTACATTTGTGGATATGTGTGAACATGACCGATATTAACATTTATACTGTGTGTGTTGGAAGTCAAGTTTTGTTCTTACTGCAGGACTCACCTTTGTGTCATAACTCAACAGGGATTATGTTGTGCCTGCAGGGTTTCCATGAGATACTTTGCATAGACTTATCAACATTCCTTCATACTGTCGGAACAGTGCAATGCTATCATGGCTTAGTGGTTCAGTACTTTAACTATGGTGCACAGTATCCTGGGTTTGAGACCCATCACTGTTTTATATTTCCATACTGAGCAGACCAGACTGCTTAAGGGGCAGTTAAGCAAATATGAGCATGTTGGCTTTTATTCTGCTATGCCCTACTTAGACCAGGCTTGTCCGACATTGCTGTATATTCACCAACTTTGCTGGACATTGCCCAATGTTACTCGACACTGACCACAGTTGTACTAGTTGGTGTGTGCATTCTGTTTGCATATACTACATGGTGGTAAATGCTGTTTAGCACTACCTTAAATTGCTTGACACATGGCAATCATGCCTCAGGTGGTGCTGTAGGGCTGCCTATGTCGGATGCACATACTACACTCCCTGTACATGTTTGATGCAGGTAGTGTCAACTTAGGCATCCCTTTTACTATATGTGCAGGTCAGAGAGAGGTATCATTTCCAGGGTTCCTACTGAGCCAGTGTATGTACTATGCGTTAACTCTTTGCCAAGGCCAAAGCATACTGGGCACGCCTCCTTCTGCCTACTGCGGCAGGCTCCGGTTGCTCCTCCTCCGCGTCATGCTATGCCTGTGATGACCTTGGCAATGGTGGGGGGCTGTTTGGGCCAGGCCTATGCTGGTCCTGCTGCAGCTGTTTTCACAGGATCATATTATGTAGCATAGCACATACCATGATAATTTGGGTACATGTAGTTAGAGTGTACTGCAAGGCTCCACCAGATGTGTCCAGGCACCGGAACCATGACTTGAGCAGCCCAAACACACGCTCAATTACATTTTGTGTTTGTGCATGTGCCTCATTATGGCGTTCCTGTTCAGGTGCGTGTGCATTTCTGATGGGCGTCATCAGCCACGGCTCCAGTGCATAGCCAGCATCCCCCACTAGGTGACCATGTGGGATGTCCCCATTGGCAAATGTCTGGTACAGCTGTGTCAGATGCCAGATATGGGAATCATGGTAGCTTCCAGGGCAGCCAGCACACACATTCAGTATTATGCCCTGGGCATCGCACACGACCTGGCAGTTGATGGAGGGGAAGCCCTTGCGGTTGAAGTAGACCCTACCCCACTCACCGGCTGGTGCTTTGATGCATATGTGCATGCAGTCTATTGCACCCACTACCTCAGGGTATTCTGCTATTTGCTGGAAGAGATGCATATTGCTGGCCAATACCTCACAGGAATTGGGGAAATATACATGATCACCTACATGCGCTGACATGGCATCCAGAAACTGGTGCAGTACCCTGGATGCTGATGCCTGTGATATCCCCATCATATCACCAGTTGGTCTCTGGAAGGTACCTGTTGCTAGTATTTGTAGGCCAACACATACCTTGGTTTCCACTGGAATGGGTTCCCTTCTGTTGGTGCTGTGTGTGAGGAGTGACCTGCACAGCTCATCAATTTGCTGCATGAGGTCTCTGTCCACTCTATAGCGCTCCACTATCTCCAGCTCATGTAGCCCCTGGTAGGTTACACTGGGCCTGTACACTCTTCTCCGTCTCCTCACTGGGGGTTGGTTGGCAGCATTCCCATTGTCACCACCCTCAGCATGTTGCATATGTCGATTTATGACAGCAATGGCAGCCCCTAACATTTCTTTGTCTCAGTTAAGCCTTTTCAGTATTCACTACTCTTAGCTTACTGCAGTGCTGCAGTGTCTCTGAGCAATACATGGTGAAAAGTTGTTTGCAGAGTTTTGAGTGCTGGGCTGGTTTACTGCCTGTGTAATTGCCTGATTCTGATCATTTCCACCTGCTAGCTCTGCTGACTCTCCCTGGTTAACTTCCTACTGTTTGTTGTGCTTTTTTTTCCCTTTCCATTTCCTCAGGGGGCAGCACCGCGCACACTAGCACAGACACGCGTACACATGCTAACATGCGCGCACACAGGCTTAGACAGACTTACACCAGCTAATTCCTGCCTAAACGCATGCACACGAGCGCAGAGACACTTACAAGACTTTAAACTGCCTTATACATGTTTACTCCGGCTTAAACGCGCGCACTGACGCTTCCACGCACGCACACTGTCTTACTCGGGTTTACAGGTGTGCACACGCGCGCATACACGTTGCAAGCATTTTTCAAGAAACTTTGGTGATACCCACAGTGTGCACCTTCTATTTCTTGACTTTAGCTAGGATACCTGATGACACACCTCTTCCAGTGATGAGCAACTGACAGCTAACACATGGCACTCTGCTCCAATGAGATTATCTCCTTTCATACATACCCCCTCCTGATGTCACCTATATCCTACTCTGTTACTCCCCTTATCCTAGTCTTACACTCCACTGACTGTGCTCATTTGCTATGTAGACTTGGGATTCACTAACCTTACCCTCATTTGCATAGGATTGCCTACTAATGCTTGGTTACATCTCTTAGACTGGGTTCCCCCCTTAGCAACCCCTACTCGGTAGCCATGTTGTCTTCAGCCTGCCATTGCCTTGCATTGTACAATACAAATCCCCATAAAACCCACATTTGTGGGTTTTAAGTTTTATTTTTCTGTTCGGGTACCATTGCCAATGGCTGTATATTTGGCCATCGGCATGCTTCCTCTACTGGATGCAACCTTTATTTGGAGCTGTCACGGCTCCATTTTGCTATTTGCAGAATGGTACTCAGTTGTCAACTGAGTACATTTCTGCAGATAACACTACTCTTACTCGGACAGGTTCAGGTTTCCTGGATCGCAAATCTACCTCATTTGCATGCCTTTCAGCTGCAATTGAGGTAATTTGCATGTCCCGGCCCTGTCCGTGTAAGAGCCATTTTTGGAGCTCTCTTACACGCCCCTACAGGCTGTTCCTGGATTGCTCGTCGGACATGATGGCTGCATGGAGTCTTACTCTACTCTTAGACTCCGTGCAAGCCATTATGAATTCGGCCCAGTAACTATTACATTTGTAATGTTTTGTAAGCAACTTACAATATCACAGCAACCACTCAAGTTACACACATTCTGTCATCAGCATGTTATTCATCTAGCTGAGAGCTCTAATCTGAGGCTAAGGAGTTCTGTCTGTTCTACTTGGTTGTTGAGATATTTAGAAAAATGTGAAAATTATATCTATATTAAATAATATCATAAAAACGACACTTAATATATATTTACATGCACTAGACAGAGGTACAATGTTAATGCAGTTGAGTTTGCTATTGCGTAAGCTTTAAGATGAAATCTTTTAAAACCTTGTTCATAGCATGGTTTGGAAATTATTGATGCAAATATGAACAAGCAATATTTGACACCTAGAGGTATCAGTAAGAGTTAACTGCAGATGCACCTGCAGGCGTTCTGCCAATTAGTGTGATGGTGAGAATCTCTAATTCAGAGACATGGTTAAGCTACACTGAGAAACACCACATTAGCAGGTAATTACCATGTCCCAGAATTAAACCCTGCACTGTCAGACCTGTTCATGCTACTGTTTAGCCTATCACTTGCATCAAGGTAGCATAGGCACCCCTTCACACACACACACACACACACACACACACACACACACACACACACACACACACACACACACACACACACACACACACACACTCGCTCCTACCAACCTGCTCACACTCACAGATCCTCCCCAAGACACATATATACAGAGATAGCTTCCTTATACTTACTACCCAGAGTGTGACCACTTAGTCGCACATATACACACATGTATACACACTTACATAGGCACACGTTCATACAATCACACAAACACATACACACACATCCATGCAACCTCATTCATGCACACATGTCCACAAAATACTCATGCGAACACCCCCCCACACACACACAAATACCAGAATGGTTCCAAGATACTATTCAACAAAAGCCTGAGTACTGGCTTCTTCCCAGCTAAATGGAGGACAGCCACTGTCATCCCTCTACACAAAGGTGAAGCATCCACTGACTCATGCAGTTATAGGCCCATCAGCCTAACTAGCCTGATCTGCAAGGCCATGGAGCACATTATCATGGACTTTATAAACAAGGACATTGGCAACCTCCAAACGCTTGACCCCATACTGTTTAGTTTTATCAAAGGGAGATCATGACTGTTAAACTTGGTCACCTTCTTTGAAACAGTCACCAAAGCCACGGACGAGGGGAAGATGGTGCATACCACCTACCTTGACCTAGCCAAAGCATTTGACACTATTCCCCACCCAAGCATAATAGATAAACTCTCCCAGCTAGACATCAACCTGTATGCTCCAGATGCGTAGCTAACTGGCTCACTGATAGAACCCACTCAGTCAAAGTAGGGGAAGCCACCTCTAGTAGTAGACCCATAATGAGCAGTGTACTCCAAGGATCAGTATTGGGGCCTCTACTGTTTGGGATACACTTTTCAGAGGGGCAAGCCAAAACCAGTGGTCTGTGGCTGACCAAGTTTGCAGATGACTGCAAGCTGGGTGCTGTCTTAAAGCCCCCTAGTGATGTGAACATCCTCCAAGAGGACCTTACCCAAACTAATGACTGGTGCCAAAAGCATGGCCTCAAACTTAATGCCAAGAAATGCATCATTATCCCCCTTGAGGAAAATGTCATCCCCACTAGTTATCACATTAATAACAATGTACTAAGCATGCAATCAGTCGTGAGGGACTTAGGCACCCAGGTTGTCAGCAACCTGACTTTTGACCACCGCTTTGCCTCTGTTGTACAGAAGGCTTCCTACATGGCCCACCTTGCTAAATAAGGGTATTTCATCCAGGAACAAGGAGGTCATAACATCCCTATACTCCTCCCTTATCAGACCCATTGTCAAGTACAATGCCCCCTTCCACATGTACCTTGCCAAGCACATGCAGCAGTTGGAGAGACCACAGAGGTTCCTGATGAGGAAAATCCAGGGTCTCAAACACCCATCCTATACAGATAGGCTAAAAGCCCTGTCCCTCTACTCAGTCTTGTACAGACTGCTCAGAGGTGACCTGTGCCTGGCATATAAGGCCATTTCAGACCCAGCCTTGATGGAGTTGTTGCATGTCTGTAAGACAAACTCTAATCACACAACCTGCATGCAAGGCCTTAACCTGGTCTATAACATTAGTAGAACTTGTTGGCAGGATGGATTTGTGTCCAAAGACTACCCCATCCGTGGAATAGACTCCCTCTCCATGTCAAGCAGAGTACCTCTCTAGCCCTTTTTAAGAGGAACCTGCATGACTGGATGGGAAACAGAAAATATACCCCTGGGATCCCACCTGTGTCCCTGCTGGACAGGGGAAACAGGTGCTGACTTTGATGTAACATGGGTGAAATTCTTGGCTAGGCTTATAAGGGCCTCCGGACCAATAGCTTAGCATCATCCTATGAACCTATGAATACCTAATTGCAAAACTCTTGCCTTCCCTTAAACCTCACTCCTCCTCTTGAACACTATTATGCATGTATTGTTCCAACTATTTCCATTTAATTCTATATAATTTACTCATTCTTTTTTCTAAATATCCCTCTTTCCATTCTGTTATCTTTTATATTATTAAATCCCTTAAATACAGTTGGATTAGACTTTGATTTTCATTTGCTAGTAATTGCTTTTTTGTCAGTCAACTGAATTAAACTTAATAAGTTCATACTATATCTAGGCAATTCAGATCCTATATCCCAGCTCAAAAGAATCATTTCCTTACTTAACTGCCATTTGCTCAGTCAATATTTCTGAAAGATTACTCTGTAGGGAATTTGTAAAATCTGCCAACTTGTTGCATTCCTAAATCATGTTCCTAGTTACCTCTTTCTTCTCCATCACATCTAAAGCATTTGCTATCTACCTGAAGAAAAGTTCTTTAAAGTTTGCTTGGGGTACAAAAATATCTATACAAACAAGCAAAGATTATAAACCTTCTGGACTGGCTTGCATAACTGGGAGCCATACATATGTCTTCCCAATGTTTTCTTGTAAATTGCTTTTCCAGTCTCTCTTCCCAATCTTTTCTAATCTCCTCTGATTGATTCTTATATTTTTCATTCAATATTTTATATCTCCTACTAATTATCTGTCTTTTAACGGTTCTACCTGACATAGCCGAAACCACACAACACCGACAACCACATCACCGACACCACATATTCGACAGTCCATAAACACGAAACCACACATAACCACACACACAACACAAGCACACCAAAATCCTTACAAGCCCACACTAAACCTTACCTAAAGGTAGAACCCTTTTAACAGCTGCTTCTGTTCTAGATTCACCTAAAAACTGTACCATGGTAAAACTTTCACTTAAAATGCCCCTGTCCCTTTCTCTTTACCTCTACTCTGAGATTAGGCCCTGGTAGTGAAAGCAGCGCCTTGCCTGCAAACCAAATGTCTTCTTGGCCTCGTCCCACTCTATTACCTTTCCTCCTTGAGTTATATGCTCCCAATATGTGGGCTCCTTTGTCAAGTTTCGCCAGTAAATTCCAGCATCCTCTTGCTTATTTTCTGTACCTCTACTTGCAGTCATCCCTATCGGCAAAATTTCCTTTCTCCATTCTTGAATTGATTTAGTTCTTAGAATACTTTCCGTTATTTTATGAATATAATATTCTGCAAGGTTGTTGTCATTCTCCTTAAGGATTGTATTTAAATTGTTTTCTAGTAATGTATATTTGCCTATTTCTTAAGTGATAATTTAATAAAGGTGTTTAAAAACGATAAGTAACTGCACGTATGCTATATGCTGAGAACTCATCCACTGATATGACTGGATGAGCCACTTTTTCTCCTCAAAAAAAAAACATAACTTAGTAGAATGATTGTCTGACTCACTTTGCTTTGTTATTCATTTGCTAAGTACCATTTCTGGGGAGAAACCACATGGGTAGTTTGCTTTAGCCATGCTTTAGCAATGCCCATTGACCACCACATTTGAATGCTGCTTCACCAGTGAAACCAGTGTCCATGCTACAGCCAGTGCCATCATAAAGCTGTTACAGGAGAATGGTCTCAGAATCGCTCATGCTTCCTGCACTGTTAAAACTTCCAAAAGTTAAGGCTTTCACAGTGTGATAAGCCTTTCTGAATCCTTGGGCTTGAGTTTAAGTGTGTTCGGAAGCTTATTGTATGGACCAAGCTTATTTTCTTGGATGAAGACTCAACATCATAAATGATAGTAAATGTCCCTGAAAAAAAATAACTCCTGAGCTGGAATCCCTACAGTATATCACTATTCATATGTATGCTACACATGTGTAATGCATGCGAATTGTAATATACATTTAATGCTTTATGAATCCCAAAGTTAACTTTTACATATATTATGTTACTTCTTTTCTATATTTCTTGAGCAGCCTTTAAAAAATTGTCTATATCTCAAGTGATGTAACACTGATATTTTCAAAAAGATGGAGTTTCTCATTGTTAAAGAGTTTCTCATTGCTTTAGTTAAACTGTAGTATATGACAGCCTGTGATTCAGATACAGGGTCTACCTTCCTCATCAGAAGTAGTCATTGTCCATTATATCTGAATGTATTAAGTGCCAGTAGTGGTAGAAAAAGTATTTCCTAGTGGTAAACAGAGTGACAGGGATAACAGGCGTTCTTGGACTGTCATTGGAATTCTGAATAAAAAGTGGATCAAGGGTCAAGATGTGGTCCTATTCAATTCCATCTTGCAACTTAATTTGCTGGACACATTTAGGTTACTGAAGGGGATGCTAAGAATTTCCACTAACTAACTTATTACTGTAAACTACAAAAATGAATTTTAGCTTTCCTAAAAAACTAATGGCTTCTGCTTAAAAACTATTAAAAACTCATAACCTCTTGTTCTGGGGTACTAATTAACCTCTTCAAAAATTCTAACTGAACTCTTCAAAGATTGTTTCTCTTCACAGGTACTCCCCTGGTATGAATAGCCTATTGCTCCTTTAAAAAGGTCTGAGGATGGGTACTGGTAAGCCATATATGGCCACTGGGCCAGCTCTAAAAGCTGCTATGAATCTCTAAGATAAGACCTAATGTTTTAGACTACCAAAATTGCTAACGGCTCTGTCTTAAATCCATAACAAAATTATTGATCTAAAGGGAGAGTTTAGCGTAAAGTTGTGGACTTTGAGAACCCCCCCAGAATGTGAATAAAAGGTTTATTAGCATTCAAATACACAATTCAAAATGTATTGTAAAACCTAATCAGTGTTTTAGGCCAGCTTTTATGGTCAACAAACCTTTCAGATGTTAGGAGAAAGGATTGTACATCAACATTTGCATTAATCTTCTGTAGTAAATAATTGACCATAATATGTTTCACTGTTGCAGTCATCACCTGTGGGTTATCCCGGCTATAGAAGCCCTCGGCCGGCCCGAATACTAGAGTCAATATTTTTTGCTTCAGCTGCCATTGACTGTAGTCTGATGTCAGGTTGTCAGTGCTATAAAGAAAGGTAGCCGACATCATTACATCAGTCTTTCTTGCTGTGGAGCCTGTAGCAGAGCAGTTCGCATGAGTGCCGGTCAGTTGCTACCAGAAGTTGAATTTCAGCTGAAAACATCTAAAGCTAAGTACCATGTTGGGGTTCCTTTTTTCTTGCACTAACCGATGTCCAAAAAAGTTAACAATTGTCTTGCCTGTGGAAAGCAGACCCACACCGAGACTTCCATTCTTACTGCATCACTTGTTTAGACCCAGACCACGACATCCCCCATTGCCGGTTCTGTGCCCTGTTTAATGCGAGAACCATTCTCCATAGAGCTCTTTTTGTAGGCAATTATTTTCGTGTTCCGTCTTTGAATTCTGATATGGCGTCTGACAGCCAACAATCTGTGGACATTCCAAAACAATACAGAGATAAAGATAAAGACAGACCACACAAGGCTAAGCTTTCCAACGATGCTACCGCTAAGCAGTCGTCAGTTCTCTGGAATTTAGTGAGGCTCTTTCGCAGCCCCTGATGCCCGATTCAATATCTATGCAGGGCTCTACAGAGACCCTTTCAGAGTTCAGTATGCTGCAGAAATCTTCTTCCTTTTTTGTCTTCCAAGCCTTTTGCTGTCTCTGCCTTCGTTGGGTCTGGAGCCGCAACACAAGTATCGGTTTCTGAGGAGGCCTTTCGCACTACCAAATCTAGACAAAAAATGATGTCTTCGCATCCGACCACCGTTTCTCTCAGATCGATGGATTCTCTTAGGCCTAGAAGCCAGGCCACTCCTAGGAAATCTGCTTCTAGCCACCATTTTGCTACTGCTCCACCAACCCAAGTACAAATGCTTAAAATAGCGGAGGATCTCATCTCCCTTATCCGGGGTAGTCAGGCCACAACTTCTAAAAGAAAAAGGCACCCTTCTCCAGAAATTATGACAGAACAGGATTCTGAGGAATCTGACTATTCAGTTTTTGAAGAGGAACACAATCCCTTAACTGCTTATGAGGATTCAGATGCAGAGGAATCCATCCCTTCTGACCCCCCTCCAGAGGACCTTTCCTTTGGGAAAACTCTTCACTCCTTCAGGGAATATTTCCAATGAAATCTCAGGACTTCCCACAGTCTAAGAAAAGACTTAGAGAGTTTCTGGACCTGCCCCAGGACAGACCCCTGTCCATCCCCCCTATTTTAGAAGTGGTGGGTGATGTTTTCCATGAATCCAGCCCTCCCTCCTGCTCCCAGTAAACATGACAAGTACTACAGAGTACTGGATTCTCACAAATACCTGTACAGAAATCCTGCTGCAGACCCAGAGGTCATTACACAGGGACCTAAAGGAGCTAAGACTAGTTCTGCCAAGAATCGTCTTCCTTCTGACAAGGACTCCAGAGCTCTGGACATATTAGGTTCATAGATTCATAGATTAGTACTAGGCTAACTGCTTTTGTGGGCTATTTTAAGACTAACCAATTACCCCATGTGAGAATCAAACCCTGCATCTATGGTTTATAAGGCAAACACCTTAACCATTGTGTCAACCTCCCACCCATTTATGCCAACATCCCACCCATGGGTAAAAGAGTATACACCTCTGCAACCTTAGCTATCAGAGCACTCAATTGTCAGTTCCGTATGTTAAAATATCAACAACACACTTTGGAACGATTAAAACAGAAGATTTCTACCTTTCCTGACTGTGCCAATTCAAAGGAGTTAGCAGATTTACTGCACTTTGCTTGTCAAGTGGCCAAACACTCAGTACAATGTGGATATGATGCCCTAGAAGCCTCTTACTGGGCAGCAGTGACAGGATCTGTTATTAGGAAACATGCATGGGTGAAGGAACAACCTCTCCCTGATCATGTCAAGTCTAAACTTATTGATGCACCCCGAAATAAGGAGCGCTTGTTCATAGGTTCATAGGTTGGTACTAGGCTATCGGCCGTAAGGCCTATACAAGCCTACACTATTTACTTCCCTGGACCCCTGTTTAGCAGGGTGACTGACATGATCCCCGGGGTGAATTTCCTTTCTCCCATCCAATTTTCAAGGTTCCTTTTGAAGAGGGCCAAAAAGGCGCGCTGCTTGACATGTATGGGCAGTCTATTCCAGAGTCTGGGAAGTCTCTGGGTCAGGAACCTAGCCCTCCAGCATGTTTTGTTTATTGTGATGACAAGGTTTAGATCCCTGGAACATGTTGCTCTGAGGGATTGGGATTTCTTTAAGTGTAGCATGTCCAACAGCTCTGGGTTTGACATGGCCTTGTATGTTAAGCAGAGATCGCCTCTGAGTAGACGGTATGCAACAGAGTATAGCTGGAGTTTTTTAAGGCGGTCAACATAGGGCATCTGATTTAGGCCTGTGATTCTTTTAGTGAGGTATTTCTGTGGCCTTTCCAGTTGTTGCAGATGTCTTGAGAGGTACATACAAAATGGGGCATTGCATTCTATAATGGGTCTAATGAGGGATGAGTACAGTGGGACAATGACCTCCTTTTTTCCGGATGAAAAGCCCTTAGTGATGAGGTGTGCCACATAAAAGGATTTCCTGACTGTTTTGGTGAAGTGGCAGAAGAGGTGCTTAAAAAGATGGAAGACAAGGCAAAATCTATGCAAATAGTAAAAGATTTCTTTTAGGTTCAACCTCCCAGATTCTGCAAGAATTTTCCCTCTAAGCACTGGGCATTCCCTGCACCTAGCAGATAGGGCCAAGGTAAGCCCCGCAGGGACAGACCATCCAGGCCCCTATCCCAGGGCCAGCAGAGAAGCAAACAATGGACCACAGCCGTCTCTAAGGCAGAGAGTTCTAAGGCAACCTTCTATGGCAAACACTCACAATGACTCCCCCTCCCCCCTCTGTCCTCCCTTCACTCACCAAAAACTAGGAGGAAGGCTTTCCCTCTTTAAAGACAATTGGCTTTCTGTAACAAAGGACCAATGGGTCTTAAAGATCATTTTTCAGGGATACAAATTCTCTTTCAGCAAACTCCCAATTCCAAGAGGGTACTCAGACTTACCTCCAAAGCAGTGGGCAGAGGCATTGAAACAGCTCCAAACTCTCATATCCCACAGGGCAATAGAACCTGTCCCCTCTGATCAAACAGGCAAAGGCTTTTATTCCAGACTATTCCTTGTTCCCAAAAAAGAGGGCATGTGACACCCCATCCTGGATCTATCCATTTTGAACACCTCCCTGATGGTTCCCAGATTCAAAATGCTAACAAAAATGGCTGGCTAGTGACCCTAGACTAAAAAGATGCCTACCTTCACATCCCCATCAGGGAATCATGCAGGAAATTCCTGCACTTCAGAGCAGGCTCACAACACTTTCAGTTCTCTGCGCTGCCCTTTGGTGTATCTACAGTTCCCAGAGTATTCACCAAATGCTTGGCTCCAGCCATAGCATTCTGCAGACAGAGAAGTATACAGATTTACCCTTACCCGGATGACTGCCTCATTCAGGCAAAGTGCAAAGAAAAGCTGCTCCAGGACCTTCTCTTTGTCAAATCACTCCTAACGTCACTAGGGTTCACCATCAATGAGAAGAAATCAAATCAAAACCCCACCAGGAAGATCATTTTCTTGGGAGCTGTGCTAGACACAGCATCCCAAATGGCCTTCCTATCCCCAGGAAAGCAGAGCTTCCTGCCTCTCTACATTACCCAGCTGGCTTCCAGAAGTCACCACACTGTGAGGAAGTTTCTGCAAGCCCTGGGACACATGGCATCTTGCATCCTTCTCATTCTTCTGGCCAGGCTTCACATGAGAAAACTTCACTGGTATTTAAAGAACCTTTGGTGCCAGCACTCTCAGTCCCTAGAGACCTCTCTCCCTCTGATCCCATGTATAAGGGCCATGTTTCTCTGGTGGGCAGAGGCCTGTTCCAAGAACAAGAGCCTTCCCTTCATCCTCCGCCCTTCCAACCAGACCATCACCACCAACACCTCAGACATTGCTTGGGGTGCTCACCTAGCAGGCAGGTGCATCCAAGGTCTTTAGGATGCCCAGCAACTTCACTTGCACATCAATCACAAAGAAATGATGGCAGTACAAAAGGCTCTGACATCATTTAAACCCAATCTCAGGCCAGGGGTTCTCCTTATAAAAACAGACAACGCCACAGTAATGTGGTATATCAACAAACATGGGGGACCCAATCTTACTCCCTGGGCAGGTTAGCCATGAGCCTCTGGCTTGCAGCCACCTCCATGGGTCTACACCAAATTGCCCAATACCTACCAGGGGTCAACAATACCCTGGCAGACCACCTAAGCAGAAAATTACTAGACCCCCATGAATGGCAGGTCCACAGGGAAATCTTTCTGCAAATCACTCAGGAGTGGGGCAATCCGGAAGTGGATCTCTTTGCCGTGCACCTCAACCACCAGCTGCAAAAGTTCTGTACCAGGGAGTATCACCTCCTACCATGGAAGGTGGATGCCTTGACCTTCCCCTGGAACTCCCTCTTTGTGTACGGGTTCCCTCTTCTGCCCCTTATTCCCAAGGTACTGATCAAAATAAGGGAGAAGTGACCAAAGGCCATCCTCATTGTTCCAGATTGGCCCAGACAACATTGGTACCCCTTACTGCGCAGCCTGACCTTACAGCCCCCCAAGCAGCTTCCCCTGATCTCAGACTTCTTGACCCAGGTGAGGGGGAAGATACTGCAACCAGACTTACAGCCTCTCAATCTTTCAGCATGGCTTATACCTTAAAAGCTAACAAGGAGTCACTGTTAAGCAAATAGGTCCTAAATATCATCATAGAGGCCAGAAGACCCAGCACCAGAAAATCATATGCAGAGAAATGGAAAATATTCTGCTCCTGGAACCAGTCCAAAAGGGACAGTACCACCCATCCTTCCATCCCTCTTATCTTGGATTACTTAGACGAGTTGCTCAATAGTGGTCTGCATTTCCACTCTATTAAAATCCATGCCTCAGCCATTTCTGCCCATTATGATTTAGACCCACCCCTCTTCTCTCATCCTTTGATTAAGCAATTCCTCAGAGGGGCTTCTAATATCAGACCTCCAAGATGGCCTCCCACACCACCCTGGGACCTGAATTATGTTCTAGAAAAACCAACCTTACCTCCTTTCGAACTTGCTAGTTCTACAGAATTGAAATACCTCTCCTGGAAGATTGCCTTCCTACTAGCTATCACCTCAGCCAGAAGGGTATCGGAACTTTAGGCTCTCATGGCTTTTGGGCCCGTCATCATTTTCCATGCAGACAGGGTCTCCCTGAGGACTAACCCCTCCTTTATGCCCAAGGTGGTATCTGATGTGACCATCAACCAGGCCATACACCTACCCACCTTCTTTCCCAACCCTCAAAACAAGGGGGAAAGAATTCTACACTCACTAGACATACATAGACAACTCAAATACTATCTGGACTGTACTAAACCATTAAGAAAACCAGACCAACTACTTGTCACCTTTGCTTCTGGGGCAGAGGGGAAGCCCATTTCCAAACAATCCATTTCCAAATGGATATCATACTGTATCCATTTCTGCTACAGACTACATGGACCCCCCCCCCCCCAGTCTATCCATATCCATTCCACTAGGGCAGCCTCCACTTCCACAGCCTTCTTGGAAGCTGCCGCATGTACCTCTGTCCATACCTTTACAAAGCATTACCCACCTACCTCTTTTTTCTAAGTCTAGGGCAGGGTTTGCCTCTGCAGTTCTGCAGTGCCTACTGATCCATGCATAGGACTCTAACCTATCCTTCCACCCCTCCCACAAGTGATAACTGCAACAGTGAAACACAAAGAACATAGCACAGTTGTGTACACTTACCATAAATGTAGATGTTTGAGTGTATTCACTGTTGCAGTCCTGGTTTCCCTCCCTCCATCCACCATATAGCATCTTCCCCTAGGAGAACATAAGCTTTGCACGGTGGCTGTTAGCCACCAGGACCACTTTTCCTTATTTCCGTGTGCTTCTGCAGGTTAGGGCAAGAAAAACTGATGTAATGATGTTGGCTACCTTGCTTTATAGCACTGATGACCTGACATCAGACTACAGATGATGGCAGCCGACACAAAAAAATTGACTCTGGTATTCAGGCCAGCTGAGGGCTACCACAAACAGGGATGACCCACAGGTGATAACTGCAACAGTGAATACACTCAACCATCTACATTTATGGTAAGTGTACACAACTGTGCTTTCCTGCAGGTGGGATCTAGGTATCCACCAGAGATTTTTATTTTCCTTTTCTTACATATCTAATGTGCTCTGCTGGAGTGCAGAAATATTGTACTGAATTTGTACTTCACTTGTTCCTTAGGACAATGATTGAATTCTTTCCCGTATGTACTGTTGTAAAGTCTGTTACTGGATCACGATTTCTGGATGACTAGTAAACAGAGCTTCATTAGTTTTCTTCATCTGCTAGTATGGTACATCTATTGCATTCACATAACAAATAATCCTGTCACTGTCACAAGGATCCCTTTGTGTGGGTACATGATATAAAATGATTCACCAGCTGTACCCAAAGGAAAAAAATGACCTTCTCGCTACCATAATGTTTTTCCTTGTTTGGGCCAGAGTGCTAGTGATAAGCAAATAAAATTATAAATTACTAATGACAAGCAAACAAAATTGCAAGTATCTGGAGTTACAACATCTGGAAAATTTGGTCAAGTACCCAGTATTTTTTTATAACAGAATGTATGATAAATCATTTCATAATTAATTTTGTGAAAACAGAGTATCTGTTGATAACTATTTACAACTATCATAGGAGGGCCAGCCTTAGGAATTATGAGGTCCAGGCTCTTCCAGCTAACCCCTACCTGTGACCCCAACCCCCCCCCCACCGTAGTCATCAGGATTTACAGTTATTTTAGAATAGTTATTAAGAATACTTGTTATTACTGAGTATTGAAACAAAACAGTATATTGCTTAATTAGCTTGTATTTTATTATAAAACATGTTAAACAGAAGAAGACTAATGAAATCCTGGTGTACTCCCAGACCCAGTATCTGCAATGACTATATAACTGTGATAAAATAACAACTTTAAGTCAACTTTATGCACAGATAATTACAACCACTTTATTGATTGTGTACATGCACCTTAGATGTCTGGTTGTTTTTTAAAGCATTGCCACATCAAAAGCATTCCAGATTGCTTCTCACAAACCAGTTCTGCAAGACCAGATTAATGTCTGTTTAACTTAATCAAACAATATGAACAGGCATATTCATCCACAGACAGCCTCACACCCCATATCTTGCAGTTATAGCCACTGTGTTCACTGTGTACACCTCAAATGTCTAACTGCAATGCAAATTAATAGTATTAATTACTATTGTAATTTATTCAGTCTCTGTTGCATACAAACACATTGCAGCCAACCACAATAAAGAATTCCAGCTTTCTTTGCAAAAGTGCATATTAGGTCTGCAAAGCCTGAATAATGACAATTTAACATTGACAAACAAAAGCAGGCTTTGGTCCGTCACTTTCATACATAGACAGCCCCCGCACCTAACAACTACAGGGACTTTGAGTATACCTCCAATGTCTCATTCACTTTAGCGTTGTTAAATAAGCACATAAACAATGGAGCTTCTGAGCAAAATGTTTTTATTCAGTGACAGCTGCCATATGCACATCAATGTCAAGAAGAATAGCTACAGTAAGCTTAGACTGTTCGCATGAAAACTTTATATTTTTTAAGAATGAAAAAAATCTAATTTTTTATAGCTCTCAGCTAGTTGCCTTCAGGAGCAGGGACACTGATGTAAAAAAAAATAATTATCCAACAGAGCTAACTTTAAGGGAAGCAGTAATTTGGCTGAAATTAAGATTCAAGAAGCCAGTCTCTCATTTGTTCAGTGCTGTACTGGGACTCAACAAGTGAAATTGCAGAACATGGTGTGGTCATTTCTTGAAGCAGAGCAGTGGAACAGCTTTATGGATGGCACAGTGGTGCAGCGGTTGAGTTGTCGTCTCACAGCAAGATGTTCTCCAGTTAGTTTCTCAGTTGGGGTGTCTTCTTTGTGGAATCTGCATGCTCTCCCTGCATTCGTGTGTTTACTTTGGATGCTCTGGTTTCCTCTCATGTTACAAAGACATGCATCTGGATCGTTTCTCCCCGGGTCTCCACTGAAAAGTGGCTTTGTTCCTATTTGGACTTTCCCAGTAAACAAATGTTAAATAAATTAATAAATTGATGGGTTCTGTGAAAAGTTGAACAGCTGAGAAGTTTGTTGCTTTCTTTAAAGGGCACTGCATTCAGTTCAATCATTGCAAATGGCCTTTGTGCAGTGGGGCCTATTGGGCCATTCATGTTCAATCTGTTTAAGGCTGACTCTGTATCATAGGCTCCATAAGCAGTTATCAATTGACAGAAGATCTTCAGTTGGGTTGGGGTCAGGGAGCACATACACTCAGTATTTTTTTGCTTATATTCTCAGTAGCTTAGGGGTGGATATAGCTCACTGCATTTCTCCATTATATGTGGCATCTTGAAGCCTCTTGGATCAGGAATTAAGAATCGCACAAATACAGTCTTGACGTTTTCAAATGAAATATTTTTTACTGAAGAGGATATAACTAAGTCAGAGTTTCTTCATCTAAATACAAGTAAGGACGATAACAATGAGCTGTCCAACTTGAAAGACTGCAGGAATGTATTTTATCTGAGTGCCATTTTAAGTGCTGAACAGGGCATGATCTAATTCAGCTGCTCACAGCACACTTTAATCATAACAATTCTTGTAGCAGATCCTAGTATAAAGCATTGTCTTCGAACAGTTCAGTCTTTATTCCAGCAAGCAGAAGTGAACATACATCCCTCAATATATAACAGAAGGAAATGACTGCTTCTCTAAAGCAACTCTACTTTCCTCCCATGTGGAGGATTTTTAAATCTCTCTGTCTTCGCAGGACCCCTCATTACTTTTCTCTAACTATATGTCTAACCTGCCCTGGCTTCTGGAAGGAGTTAAGCCTTCCTGTTCCTGCAGTCATTTAGGGATCTCAGGCTCTGAAGCCATATTAAGGAAGCCAAAACTTGTTAAAGTACACTCCATCATCAGCAGTCCAACCACTATGCTACTCTGAATAGGTATATCCAAATCGTATGAAGTCTTTAAAAGTCGACAAACAAATAAGCAGGACAGAATTACAGAATTTCATCTGCACAAAAACTCAAGACATTTTACAATGAGTCTATAAAGGGAGAATTCTCTGTTCTCCCACATTCACAACACTGGGCTTTAACATAAATATGTGAGCGTATGTTTTATATATATACAAATATATATATATATATATATATATATATATATATATATATATATATATATATGTGTGTGTGTGTGTGTGTGTGTGTGTATATATGTATGTATATATATATATATATATATAGAGAGAGAGAATGATTTTTTTTGTATATACTTTTACTTAGAGATCCTGACACATTTCCTATAACATCTGGTAGCCAACAGTACTTATGCCTATCTACCATACATACTAAATAAGCAAGTAAAGCAAACACGCACACACACACACACACACACACACACATACATACACCCCCCAACACACAGATGTATACATACACCGCACACACACACACACACACACACACACACACACACACACACACACACACACACACACACACACACACACACACACACACACACACACACACACACACACACACACACACACACACACACATACATGGACACACAAACACAAAGGTGCCAAGGAAGCTGAAATCTAACTGGTAAAAAGTAAGTTTAAGGAGGGACGGGACAGCAGTTCACAGTAATACAGACATATATATATATATATATAATCTTTCTGGATTTAGTATGAGAGTTATTACTTTAATTATCAAATCTGAATGAATTAGTAAAAGCAGATTTAATTTTGTGTTACATATCACAACTTATGAGAATGCCTTTTATGAGGCAGGTTGATGAAAAATGAACATTTATATCTTGAAACCACCCAAGTTTTGAATTAGCCATGGAGTTCTTGTGTAGGAGTGTTGGTATAACCACAAGGTTCTGATGTAGGGAATGTTGGAATAACTACAGAGTCCTGATACAGAGGGAATCACAGAGCCATGGTGTAGGGAATGTTGGAATAACCACAGATTCCTGATACAGGGAGATCCACAGAGTCATGGTGTAGGGTGCTGTGGCATCTTTGTGACACCACAGTGTTACATCAGGATGACGTCTGTGAGAGAAAAGTCATTTTTCATATGTAAGCAGAGGAAAATGATATATACTTCAGAAAGTATATAACTGACATACACTGTTAGCATCAGTGGTACAACAGGTAGCATGCTACGCTCCTTTTCAGTGCTTAAAGCTGTGGGTTCTATTCCCATTCCAGACAGATCGATTAATGATAATGTAATACAGCATAAAGGGGATGTTGCATTCCTGAGTGAACTCCCCTTTAGGTGAAATGTTACTCTTAGGTCCTATCTGTTTAGGTTGGTAGTAGCTTGGGTGAATGTAAAAGATCCCCTGACTCCTACTGGAAAGAGTATGCCCTGGCTAAATTTCCCCTAGCAGTATAAATACTACCTTGGGTCTCCCTTAAAAAGAGGTTACTAGCCCAGAGGGACTAATCCAGTCAATGAATGTCTGTCACTCTTGGATATTTTTTTCTTAATGAAAAGGCAGCATTACAAAACTTGTTGCTACCAGATTTAGCTGGGTAGTATTTTTTCATATTTAATTGGGAATAAAATACACCTACACTGTGGTTTTAAGTTATGTGATAGTATGTATGCCTGTGATCCAAATTAAAAATGCATAAATTCTTCTTACTTGGACCATAGTTAGACATATTATGTATGGGTTAGATTATCAAATGGGTTAATTGGCTAGGCTTAAAATACCCCGTATCTGAAGTTAGCCTAGTCCTAAGCTATGAACCTGTGTAGATGCCTTCACCTCAGTGTACTGATATTTAGCTCATAAATTCCTACTCCTTATTTTACAAGTCGAGTGCAGCTAAGGACCAGGGTTAGCTGTGTATTTACATAGTTTAGAAGTGCCCAGTAGATATAATTATGCAATAATATTTCATAAAATAAACAAAAACAGAAATTCTTTTTAATGCTGTGAACTGTGTAACTCTTTTCAATGCTCCCTTACTCTAATAGTTTTAAAAAAATATGCATTTCTTAAAGTCATCAACTTGTTATGGTTGGCTTTTGCAACTTTATTCTACAGTTTTGATATTTATTTAAAGGATGTCGAAGTATCCAGATAGCTCTGCATTTTTGTTCTGCGGTAGCTCTGCATTTTTGTTCTGCAGTAGGACCAGTCTGTTTGTTCTAGACTGGGAAATAATGCTGAGTTCTTTAAGTTGTGAGTTAACTCATCATAATTGTTAAACAAACTTGCATTTTTGGCATGTAACTGTGATTTGAAGTTTTTCAGTGCTCAGCTCTCATTTTATATAGAAGATCACTAGGATAAAACTTATCTAAACGTATTTGGCATTGATTATAATTATACATATTTAAGACTGTTTACTTTCCCTTACCTGAGTGTAGTACTTAGGCTTACCAGTACTGAGGGCTGGTTGTCCTTTACCAATGTTGTTTGAAGACAGAGCTTCTTGAATTTACAGGTATGGTACTGCACTCTGACACCATTGTGCCCCCCTACAACTTGTGCCCGGGGTATGACATTGTCCATTTTTACAACTCTCTGGAATTTTGCAATAATTTCTCAGAAAATGGAACAAAACAATATACTTGACAACAGGACCTACTTTTTGTAAACATCCAATGTGACACTCAAGTTAAGAAATATATTCACTTTTCTAAGCCCCATATAGCTAAGATGTAATCATTACCAAAACTCTTGTATAGCAGGACCATATGTGCTCTTGTGTTCTGTCAGAGAATTAGGAAACTCTGAAGCTTTCTAGTCTAACATGATATTCCAGATTTTCATTTTCTTCATGATATTTAATTCTTGGACCACAAGGGATCAGCATACATCAGCAGAGGTCTTAATACTTCTTGTAAGTGATGATGCCATGCTGATATGTAAGCTTTCTGTAACTCAAGGAAGTCACTGATGCAGAACAGTGAGCAAGATCTCATTATTCCTTCCTATAAGAATGTAATATGGATTCCATACAAACAGTAAACACAGATTACATTCTCAGTATCATAAGCCCTAGAGGTAACAAACAGCAACTAGTGTTTTTGTGTGGTTGAGACCATCATCAGTGCGAAGGACACACATTTTGATAGAGCAGAGGACTCTAAAGAAACCTGAACTTTAATCTAGCCATTATCTAAACAAGACACAAAGTCTGCAGAAGTATCTATACATGTTTGTGTGTGTGCGTGTGTCTGTGTGTGTGTGTGTGTGTGTGTGTGTGTGTGTGTGTGTGTGTGTGTGTGTGTGTGTGTGTGTGTGTGTGTGTGTGTGTGTCTGTGTGTGTGTGTGTGCGTGCGTCTGTGTGTGTATGTGTGTGTGTAGGGGCATATAAGATGATATGATATATTTCACCGAACTATATGTGTAGCAGTGCTTCTATCCAAATAAAATCAAAATGGGCAAAAGAAAATTGTGCAAAACACAGAGTTCAAAACTTTTGTTGTTAAAATGCCTGTTAGAAAGGATTACTTGTGCGTGTCTGCAGATTTCCACTTCAATAAGGAGTACATGCACGACTGGTGTAAAAAGCTCAGCATGAACTAACCCTTACAAATCAATGGAATACTGAAAAGGGCTAAAATAAAATGGAAAAAATGTGAAGTATTGTCACTTTGCTAAACAGCTGTCATGTATAACTTACAGCACTACCAGTACCACAGTCCACACAGTTGTCATGGATCTTGGCACCTCGGTTGATAAGCCCATCTACTTCAACTTCCATCTAGAATCACCAGACAGAAAATACTTTCATCTAGCACAACTGATATCTAAAGGCATTTCATCCAGGTCAGAAAAAGTTACTGCCCCACTTTATCCAAGTTTGATTAGTACAGTTGTAGGGTTCTATTCCCCTAAAACATGTACTTATCCATACACATCAGACAGCTAGAGAGTCTCCAGAGGCTCCTAACATAAAAAAATGAATGTTCTAAAATCCCTTTTCCTATACTCTTATAGACTCCTACCTGGAGATCTATGTTTTGCATTCTGTGCCTTTAAGAACACAACCATCCTTGATCTCTTTCATCTCTGCAAGACAAACAACTCCTTAAACACTAGAACAAAACATGTTAATCTCCATTAACATCTAAGTAAAACACACTGGAGGAAAGTGTGTTATTATTCAATAGTTATTTCCTCTCTGAAACAAATTGTCCTCACATGTCAAACAGAGTGACACCCTCGCAGTCTTCAAGACAAACCTTGATGACTAGATGGACATCCACAAATTCATTTCTGGCCTAAAGTGCTTTGCCCTTCTAGAAGTGTGAGGTATATTGTCAGGGTTGGCACTGATAAGATGTTCATGGCCTCTCAATGAAATTGCCTTTCAATTACTATGATCCTATGTCTCTGGCTTTACAGTGTCAACCTTGCATGAAATAATCTATTTCATGAACTGGTGTTCTGACTGACCATGTTGAATAAGTTAATCAAAACACTAGCACTTAAGTGAAGAGCATTACTGTTCCATGTTCATTACAGGCATTAATTGTGACATGTATGACAATGATTCTCACAGTTCAGAGTACTTCATTCATTCCCTCCAGTGGAGCTCTAGAAATTTGCACTGCAACGTCCAATGGGTGGATTATGCTTTTTAATAAACTCAAATTATGTCCGCACATTTCAAAGAAATGTTCATATCTCTGGAACATAGGAGTTACTAAAGAAATGTAAATATCAAATTCAGCAAAAACTATTTTTATAGCGGCAGCATGCTTTACATTCTAGGTATCAAAGTGGATATTATAAATCACAGTAGCTATTAAATTTATAATATTTTGTGAACAACTTACGGCATCTCAGCTACCACTCAAGTTACATGTATACTGTCAGCAAAATTTTGTTCATCCAGCTGAGAGCTTTCATATGAGGCTAAAGCAGTCCTGTCTGTGGTACGTGGTTGTTGAGATATTTAGAGAAATATGACATTTACAACAGTATAAATAAATATTATTTGAACAGCAATTAATATCGCTTTACTTGTACAAGACAGAAGTCAGATATCAATGCAGCTATGTTTGCCATTGTATAAGTTTTAAGATGGAATAGTTTATTAGTTTGTTTTGAAATTGTTAATGCAAATATGAACATGGAATATTTGATGCCTAGAGGTGTCAGTAGGATGTAACTACAGAAACACTTGCCAGCGTCACTAGGGTTTAATAGAAACTGAAATGTCAAAAACCTTTCCCAAAATTAGTGAGCAAATTTTTATTTTTGTTATAGCTTTACTAATAAAATTCTTGAAATACTGTTTCAGCCACTTAAGGTATTCATTGTTTACTCACAGATTTAGAGCATTATGATCGGGTTACCGATCATCATCTGTTTATTATGTGTACGAGACTTGAATGCTAAGAAATTCATCTTAAGAGCAAAGCACAAGAGGTGAATCCTGGTATCCGTGTCAAGAACACATAATTAAAGGTTATAATTAGAGACCAAATCATAATTCTTTAGAGTGCATGGAGTTTTATCTGTTCCATGTGCTACTAATTACAGAAAGAAAAAAAAGCTAAGTATTTTGTCAGCTTTCAAAGCCATAAAGCACTTAGCGACTACTATCAGAAAGACAGTGTAACACATTGCCTTATGTTTACACTCAACTTGCCAGCCTTATGTTTACACCTGCCTTGCCATGCGTCTCAAATGTCCAGCTTTTTGCAGAATGTCCAGATTTTTGCCTCATATGTTTAGTCTGTTACTCATAAAATCATTGGTTTTCTCATGACATACATGACATACAATGACATACATTGAGTTTCAGACTTTATTTCCTTTAGAAAATGGAGACAAACACACATCCTGTTATTCTAGCTACTTTCTAAGTTTATAAGATGAAGGGATACCTTATCGGTATAGATAACAGGTAGAAACAAATCTGCTTTTTTAACTGCCACTTTCTTTTGCTCATCAGTATTGATAGATTTGACTGCCTAGCCTGAGACTTGACCTTTACAATTTAGGCAGGGGGTATATAACATTTGTTAAAGTCGAGCCTTGCACTATAGAAGCACTTAACTGATTTGTCTTTTTCTGAACATCGGAGCATAATCACTGTACTCTGTGCACTACAATCCTTTTGAATCCCTTTCACCAACACAGTTTGATTGAAGAGATTGTTAATAATTTGATACTGAGGCTGGGTGATTTGGGACGTATTATACATGTTAGATTAGACAGGAGGTCAGATGTTTACATGCGACGTACAAGAAGCTTTGCTCTCCTAATATCCCCATATATAACGGAAGTACAGGGAGCTTTGCTGTCCCAGTACCCCCATGTATAATGTAAGTACGGGGAACTTTGCTGTCTCAATACCCACTATGCATAATAGAAGTATGGGGAACTTTGCTGTCTCAATACCCCCTAGGTATAATGGGAAGTACGGGGAGCTTTGCTGTCCCAATACCTCCATGTATAATGGAAGTATGGGAAACTTTCCTATCTCAATACCCCCTATGTATAATAGAAGTATGGGGAGCTTTGCTGTCCCATTACCGCTCATGTATGATGGAAGTATGGGGAACTTTGCTCTCCCAATACCCCCATGTATAATAGAAGTACAAGGAGCTTTGCTATCCCACTGCTTTCATGTATAATGGAAGTACAAGGAGCTTTGCTGTCCCAATACCCCCATGTATAATGGAAGTACGAGGAGCTTTGCTGTCCCAATACCCCCATGTATAATGGAAGTACGAGGAGCTTTGCTGTCCCAATACCCCCATGTATAATGGAAGTACGAGGAGCTTTGCTGTCCCAATACCCCCCATGTATAATGGAAGTACGATGAGCTTTGCTGTCCAAATACCCCCATGTATAATGGAAGTACGAAGAGCTTTGCTGTCCCAATACCCCCCATGTATAATGGAAGTACGAGGAGCTTTGCTGTCACAATACCCCCCCATGTATATTGGAAAAACAGGGAGCTTTGCTCTCCCAATACCCCAATGTATAATGGAAGTATGGGGAACTTTGCTGTCCCAATACCCCCCATGTATAAAGGAAGCACAGGGAGCTTTGCTCTCCCAATACCCCATGTATAATAGATGTACGAGGAGCTTTACTATCCCACTACTTCCATGTATAATGGAAGTACAAGGAGCTTTGCTGTCCCAATACGCCCATCCATAATGGAAGTACGAGGAGCTTTGCTGTCTTAATACCCTCCCTATGTATAATGGAAGTACGAGGAGCTTTGCTGTTCCAATGCCCCCATGTATAATGGAAAAACAGGGAGCTTTGCTCTCCCAGTACCCCGATGTATAATGGAAGTATGGGGAGCTTTGCTCTCACAATACCCCCATGTATGTTGGAAGTATGGGGAGCTTTGCTGTCCCAATACCCCCCATATATAAAGGAAGTACAGGGAACTTTGCTCTCCCAATACCCCTATGTATGACGGAGGTATGGGGAGCATTGTTGTCCTAATACCCCTCCCCATGTATGACTTTTTTCACCAGTCTCAATCAAATGGGCTTGTGCAGGATAGTCTGCCATTACAGAACCACATCCATCATTTAGTAATCATAGCATACTGTATATACAGTACAGACATATGCTTATATCATGATTCATTCTGTTAAGAGATTAGAAAAGTCCTTGTGTAGGCAGTCAGTAAATCAGTGAAAATGACGTAGCATCATGCAGAGATAAAAGAGTTTGTATTGATCTTATGAATTCAAATATTACAAATGATATAATGCCTGAAAACTGAAGAAACCACTTGTTTTGAAGTATAGATATTGTATGGAAGTGAGAGCGGTTTCACTGGAAACTGCATTTTTGATGTGTAGCTACAAGCTGATAGCAGCTCAGTTTAAACAGCAGCCTCATATCAGTGATATAGGGTAATGCTCATAAATTGCATTTACAGTCTAGGAAGCTCTTTTTTGTATATCGTAATTCCCATAATTTCAAAATAAAAAAAATATGTGTCTTCAGATGTTATTGTCATGCATTTTAAAAGCTCTCTATTTAAATGCTGGCACATGAAATGCCAAGTGCTGAAAAGCCAAAAAAAAACAGAAATTCTGGAGAAGAGTGAATCTTGAAAATCGCTCCTCTTCTTAAAACTTATTTTTGTGGGGAGCAAGAACCACTGCACCCCCCATGTGGGGGTGCAAGCTCCTCACACCCCTGAACTTAAATATACCAACTCCAAGATCTCCATATCTCGAAGAAAGGGAAATATTTTGAGAAATGGCACCTCTGACTTAGTATATGTAAGTCTCCATTCAGTTTCTGTGTTTCAGGACTCGCTTTAGTGGGACTGGGTCCCAACATTTCAAATGTTGGGCCCTCCATTGTTTGCTGCAGGAATTTTGAAGAACCCAAAAGGTGAAATACACTGAAAGTTTTATACATACAAACAAATGAAAACTATAAAACAGCAAGTAAAAATCATGTGATATTTAAAAATTACTATTACATAGGTGAAAACCGATTCTTATATTATGGATGACCACTGTACATCTAACAAGAGAATCCAGATCAACATGATATATCCTTAATGCTGTATTTCATGAAGTAAGTTTAGGTCAGTATAACCTGAAACTAGATCGGGAGGGGCATTTTACATTATGAAATACAATTGAAGTAGAAAATGTATTTGTCAGGATCGTATACTTATCTGTACTTTGGCCACATTATCTCACTTCCTGTGCCGTTTTATTTTAGTGATATTTCTTAAGAAGAAACTTATCTAGCTGTAGTATATTTAGCTGAAAATAATATCATAATATTAATTTTAATGTGCCTTTGTTATAGACAATGGTAAAAGAAGCAATATCCAGGGTTACATTATCTAATGAATATCCTTTTTAATTTTTTTCTCATTTTATTTATTTATTATACTTAATTTTGGAATCACAAGGGGTCAGCATATTCCAGCAGAGGTCATAATTCTGCTATGTGCATAAGTAACTTTTCTGTAACTGAAGGAAGTCAGTAACCTACAGCACCTTCCTGTAAGAACTAAGAACCCAAGCAAATACACAAACAAATGAATGACACACCACCTATACAATATACAGAAGGACTACTCAAAGCCAGCAATAACGTGTCAAAGCTTCATTCCAAAGTTGAGCACTTTCGTTCTGTTTTCAGAACTTCATCAGAACTAAAATCATACATTAAAACACTGTTTAAATAACCCACTGAGGTCACATGATGTAAAAGTCATATGATAAAAAGAACAAATAAAATTGCAAACAGTCAAAATGCTTCAATTTTAAAATTGAATTAATTGAAACAGTATCATTTAAACCAGGGTAGCGTGGGGCATTTAACTCAATTTGCCACAGAAATTCACATCCATAATCCTACCCTGAATGTCCTTCCTAATTTGTTTAATAATTAAAAACCCGAAGCTGTGAGTATCACAAACCATAACATGTTTGTAAAAAGCAATGGTAAGTTTGTTTTTGTTTTCCTAATATTTAAACAGTGCTCATATATAAGATCTCTTAAACTCCTAGTGCATTTTCTCACATAAAAGGTGGGACATTAATATAATAATTTTACAGCAAGAGGGGTAACCTATCAAATCAGAGGGCTTTTCAATTGTAGTACTACAAATGTGGTGTACTTAGCCCAGTAAATGTTGCAGAAAGGAGAACAAGATGTGACAATCCATTAAACTGTAGAGCCACTGAGACACTCACCACTATTCTTCAACAATAAAGTCCACTGGGATGGAAAACACCAACCTGGGAAGCAAGAGAAGATTCCTCAAAATAGAACTGTGCCAGTACAAAAAGACCTCCTGCACATGGGCTCCACAGCCCCTCCGTTGATCAGAAAAGGAGCAAAAGAGTCAGTGCGCTGTCCAGACATGCCTCCATAACATTTAAGGCTATCACATAGTTCGTGAAGCAAAGTACTTTCCATGTGTACAGTTATTCTATAGAGCCATGGCCCGCACATATGAAGCGGAACAAATGTCTTCAAATGCCCAAGCAAGAAATGCGTCCAAACGCCTTTTAATATATACCCTCCATACATCTGTGCTGCACTTCCAGCTCCACATATACTACATGGATCGTGAAAAGACAAGCATGACTGAGTCACCTACAGTGATCTGCAGCATTCTGAAAAAGGGAGAACAACTCCGAAAACCCTGGCCAGACCCCTGCCACCAACTCACCCCTTCCAATTTAAGCATTCTATTTTTTTTATAAATATGTGACACAGCAACGCTACTCTCTCCAAGATTATAAAGTAAACTCCTTTAAAGCTATAGAGTTTACAAAATTCGAATGCATTTAAATTGCCTTACACTCTCCGTGTCCCCACTTCTTTGGTTATGTATAAATATGTAAATAACTCTCCTCCAATTTTGGAATCCATAGCTGTACCCAAAGTCGAGTGGTTTTGATTTATGTATAGCCAAGTTATTTATAGTTTTGTGTCACATTTTAGCTCTGAACCTTAATCCTATTTTTTGAGTTGAGAAGTAAAGTCATATTATGCACAAGTTGCAAAAGGCAGACCAACACAAAGCAGTAGGGTCCAACGGAAAATCACCACTTTTTCTACCCGAATATTAAACAAGCACAACCCTATGCACTTCAGTATGAAGTAACATCAATTTTCTTAAGAATTACTGACTTCAATAACTTATATCAATATCTACAACATGTTGATGATAGCTTTCCACCATAGAAAAGTCAGAAAGCAAGCCACTTATGCAGTTCCTTCCAAACGTGGTACAATAATACACAAGTAACCAATAAATTAATTACAGGTTATAATTATTAAACACAGTTTGTTTGCATATAAGTAAATATATCACATCACCCATTAATAACAACAATGTCTAATCTCCATTGCTTTTTCCTCTTTTTTCTTCTCTTTAAAGCATTTGAGTGTTCTGAAGCCTCTGACACTTTATTTCCGGTATAGGGATTTATGGTTCCCATGGCAGCAATCTATATGTAACTCAAAGGAGAATGTCCATATTAAGAGACCGATCATGAAGTAGGTCTCAAGCTGAAGCTGAATAACTGTAGACTTTCAAACTTTCAGCGGGAAAAAAATGAGTAGGAGACACTTTAACTTTAAAGCAACTCGAGCCACTGAAATCGTTCGTAGGTGGTGAAGCAACAGTTTCTGAATGTACAGCAATCACAGAAGCCACTGTGCAGCTCACAAACCATTCCAAACCACCTCTCTAAACCAGAGGACAACATTCTGAAACACAAAACACCCCAGTTTCAACCACGGAGAAACAGAGCAACACCACAACACACCACCAAAAGACATATATCACCCAGAATTAAATAAAAAAAAAGAAAAAGCAAACATTCAAAAAGGAAAGGGAAACAACAGCAGAAGCAACGTCAACCCCATATGACCAAACAACTCCGTACATTTCCAACAGCAACTTTTGAGTCCACCACATTCCCGGACATTACCAACAGTAACCCCATAACACAAATTCAGTCCGGACATCATCTTTATCCACATATCATGTTTTATATTAGCTCCAGACACTACCAACAGCAAAATTTATGTTAAAAATAGCTCTGGATGCCAATAAGAGAAAGCATATGCAAAAAATAACTTTATATACACACTAAAATCATGTCTATAGAAACTTCTGAAGACAATATAAACTGTCTCTATCAATACAATACTAAACTAAATATAAGCACCAAATCATTGAGACATGTTATTAAAGAAGATATTTATCCAAACAAAGTTGCAACCTATAGATATAACTGTACTTCAATGCAAATGGCAACAAATAGACTACAATAATAACTCAATTTAAACAGTAACCCATACCTATCAAAAATAAGAAACAACTAAATATTTGCATAATAAGCATATATAAAAAAGTAAAGACTATCATTAAAAAGTATAATAAACAATGGTAAAATCTTACCTGTTGTTCCGGTTATTAATTTCCCTGACCTTATGGGTCATTAGTATGTTTACATCAAACAAACTGGATTTCCATTGTGAATAGAAGCAAATAAGAGCAGTTTTTTTTTTTTTTATTTTCTTAGCTTCTTCTTATGCTCATGGGTTTTCCAAGTTTCATTTTCGGCTAATCTCTTCAAGTTAGCATTGGCCCAATCCATTTCTTCTATTTTGTCCAAATGTTTGTTAGTTTTAACAAAAATAAGAGCACTGTCCAAATCTTCAAATAATTTAGATATATCCTGGTAAAATATTTTAAGCCTTGCAGGAAACAACAGGTGAGATTTTATTTGATTTTTTTTAAGTTCTCTTATCAAAGGTAGGAAAACTTTTCTTTTTGCAATTACCACAGGAGAATAGTCATTATCAAAATGAACTGAATTATCTTTTATTTTAATTGGAGATTTTGCCCATGCTGTCTTTAAGACAATTTCCTTATCATGTCAGGAAAGGAATTTTACAATTACAGATCTTGCATAATTACTTTTTTATTTTTTGATGAAACCAAAGATCTGTGTGCTCTTTCAATACTAATTCTAGTATTTCAGGTATCCATGTAGACAAGAACTTTTCCATACTATCGCCGTCTATTTTTTCTGGCAAGACAACGATTTTAATATTATTACGACGTGACCTGTTTTCTAGATCATCTATTTTAGACAAAAGGTGAGTAGTTTGCTTTAAAAGGAATTCAATACTATGCTCACTTTCCTGGAGCCTATAATCCATATAATTTAGGGCTGTTTCCATACCTGAAACCTGTTCTTTCTGTTGTATTAAATCTTCATGGATAATGTTCATTTGTTTAGTACAACTCTCCTTAAAAATACCCAATTTCAGGTCCATTTTATCTATTGTACTAGTTAGTTCTTGAATGTTAAGTAACAAAGATTGTAATTCCTTATTGAAAGTTGTATCCTGGTGAGAAGATTTGTTGAAGTTCATCTTGTTGACTGGAGTAGTTCAGAAGAACTCTGATGTTTTTTGGCAGGAAAAAACAAAATAATTAAAAAGGATTTTTATACTATCCTTGTATAAGGTATAAAGTATTCTTTTATAAAAAAATATCCAGAATTCTGATATATATATATATATATATATATATATATATATATATATATATATTTTAAAAATCCTGTCAGAGAAAATTGGAATAGACAGAGCTGAAGAGAAGTGCTGTTACTCTGAGTGCATCTTGGCCACACCCCCAGAAATAACATTTTTGAAAACAGTCACAGCTCCTTTTCAGATCTACAGTAATCTCTGATTGGATAATACATAAGAAGAGGAGTGGCTAGAAGTACAGCGCTTGCATAGTGGCATGTAGCCTGTAACCCCAGTGATGTAGTTTTTGCTGGGCATTTTTTGAAATGCTATTTTGATGCTTTAAACTTCTGTGTATTAGTATTCAACTAATTGTCATGCATCTTACTCTAAACTGTAACCAGTTCTTTCTGACCAATATAGAACCATACATTTGAGCTGAATAACATACATATCTCTAGCAGAAAAAGTAACTTGCTTATACCTTTGGAGAAAATATATGCAGATCAATAAAACAAACATATACACTGGCCACCATTATCACTGGTTTAATTCAGCAGAAAATAAACATTAAAAAAAATAGACCACTAAAAGTAAAATATCAATGGATGGAAAATGTATTGGAAATACTGCTATCCTCCCCATACTGCAGCTGAACAGATACACTGATAAAGTATTATCAGTCGGAGCAAAACTCCTCCACCACATGCTGTGGGTTGCATGACCTTCACTGTTAGTAT
>NC_056740.1:298290030-298292530 GCF_019279795.1 Protopterus annectens
GGGAGACTGCAACGTCTCCAGTGGCAAACCTACCATCTTGAGGCTTGCCTGCAATATGGTATAGTCCCTCGAGGCATGAGGGTTCTATGCATGCCTACCCAAGGGGAACGCTATCCTGAGCTATTGGCCAAATGGCAGCTCATTAACATCAAAACAGGTTTTCAGTACATGCAGCTACTGAATGAATTTTTTGGAACTGAAATAACTAAACTTAAGGAAGACATTGACAATCTACAGTTAAAACTTTCCAAAGATTTTGGTGGGGACAGTTATACGGAGCGCCTGGATGAGGTGTACAATTCCTTATTAGATAGTGATAACAAACTTAGAACCTTAAAAATGAACAAACTTAGGAGAGACCATGATGATTTCTCCAAGGGGAACATCTTTGTATGGCCCAGATCCAGGTTCAGACAGTTCAAGGAAGGTCAAACTCAAGTTAAGAGGCAGTTTAAGCCCATGCAGGCAGTTAAATGAGGCTATGGAGCCCCAGACATCTCAGAGGGACGTACGAGAGATGATGACATAGGCAATGCTTTGCATTTGCTTCCACCTTCCGGCGATCAACATACCCATTTGGATGTTGTTGACGACATCACGGACACCTCTAATGCTGCCCTTGGTTTTGGTCCTACACCAGCAACCGAAATAGACCCTAAGTGTTTGGGCACAAAAACGCAGGCTTCCGTTGATTCAGCCATTGCTGAACAAACTACATCTTTAAATACAGCAGCAAGTCGAGATGAAGACATTACCAGGGATAGTGCTCGTACGGGGACACGACCAAAAGACCTATCCATAGAGCGACATTTTTTGCATGCCCTACCGGTTCCAGTAAAGAAGAAAGGGGCCTGGAAATGCTCTTTGAGTGAAGGCAGGGACCCGCAGAAGAAAAGAAGGACTTTAGAGTGACTGATAATGTTAACACTGGTATTGTTTTTAATTTATCTTCACATTGTTTAACATCAGAAGAACTTTATGTATTGAACAAAGGTTTATCTTTTGTGCCCAGTAGGGAGAGCGTCTACCATGAGGTGGTCATGGACCTCATGCTTTATTGTAGAGGAGTAGCATTGCGCAATATGTTTGGTGTGACTAGCAATAAGACTCCGGTTTTAAAACAGTCCAGTGGTTATGTTCCTCCTTTTACTCCATTCATGAATCTCTTTATTAATGCTTGTGAGCAAGATCTTATAAACTATTTTCAACAAGATCATGCCAGTAAATATCACAACTTAACTATGGCAAAGAGAAAAGCTTTACAAGATTTATGTGATAATAAAGAAATAATTATAAAAATGGCAGATAAGGGGGGTGCAGTGGTGCTATTGGACACCATTTTCTATCAGCATAAGATAAGTGAGCTTTTATCAGATGTACACACCTACACTCCCATCAATCCATTGATGGTTAAGAAATTGGCAGAGAAGGTACATAAGGGTTTGAAAGAACTCTTACAAGATATGATGATTAGTGAGGATCTTTACAATTTTCTTTGGGTAGAGGGGGTGGTCACACACCTCTTTTTAAAGGTCTACCGAAAATACATAAATCTTTGTTAGATCCACCCCTACGTCCAATTGTATTGGGGAGAAATTGGGTTCACCAAGAAATTGGGTTACTGAAAACATTTCCATTTGGCTTGAATGCACAATAAGGCCATATGTGGATAGCATTAATAATATTTTGACAGACACTGGAGATTTTTTAAAGGCGTTAGGAGGTGTGCAAAGGGCAGACTCCAGTGATATCTATTTAATGGTGATGCTTGATGTACAAAATCTATTCACAGTCATTAACAATGACTATGGCATAGCAGCCATTGGTCAATTGTTGAAGGATATGGAAGTTGCTGACCAAAGGATTGAACTTGTAAAAACCATGTTAACCATGGTCTTGGAAAATAATGTGTTTTTGGGTTTGCAACAGATATACAGGCAAGCACAGGGTGTTGCCATGGGCACACCCTGTGCTAATACGTATGCTAACCTAGTACTTTTCTTTTGGGAAAAATAATTTATTTTTAACAACACAGATTGGATGCCATATATTAGGTTATACAAACGGTTTGTGGATGATGTCTTTATTTTATGGAGGGGAGGGGGAGGCTATGTTGGAAGATTTTATCACTTATTTACATTCCACCACTACATTTTTTAGGTTTACTCAGAAATCTTCTTATACCAAGGTGGATTTCTTAGATGTCTACATAGAGCAGACTAGTGAAGGCTTTTCCACAAGCCTATATAGGAAGCATTGTTGGAAGAACACGTTGTTGTCATTTGATAGTATGCATCCACGTTATACCTTTCCCAATGTTGTGCAAGGACAATTAGGGAGGATCTCTAGAATTTGCACAGAAGATCCCAGTTTTGAAGCTGAAGTGGGTAGGTTGAAGGGTCTTTTCCATGAAAGAGGATACCAGGATAACATGGTGAATAAGGTTGTTGATAGAAATAAAAATAAGAGGAGACAGAGTTATAAACCTTGGTTACACCGT